>NC_056735.1:1628580865-1628853365 GCF_019279795.1 Protopterus annectens | reverse complement strand
TTCATCTGTGTGTGAGTTATCTTGCGGGGATAGGCCCGTTTAAGTTAGAGGACCTAGTCCCTGGTTGTATTTTTGTGTGTAGTTTTCTTACAGGGCGAGGCCCATTTAAGTTAGAGGACCTTGTCCTCTCTTCTGTCTTTATAGAAGTTCTGTTTGTACTAAGCATGTCGAAGGAGTCTAAAGATCATAAACCTTTGGGTTTTAAAAAGTGCCTTAAGTTCTCCCAAAAAATGTCAATTATGATGGGCATAGTAAATGCATTTACTGCCTCGGAGCCATTCATCTACAGGAAAATTTTTCTTTCTGTCACTCCTACAGCTCCAGAGTTCTCCAAGAAAGGAAGAACAAATTAATACTGAAAGGTCTCCTTAAGCCTTCTTTCAAGGAGGACTTAGCCAGTTCTTCATCATCCTCCAAGTCTCCCTCCTCAAAGCAAAAGAAGGTCAAGTTGGCAAAGAGACATTCTCCTGCACTGACTGTTTTGTCTGGACCTTCTCAGAAAACATTAAAATTGGATAAGCCTTCTACCTCTTCAGTTCCACTGTCCACGGAGCCGCTCGAGGTTATCGATGTTGACACTGCAATGTCAGCCCCAAGTCTTTTGGAGCTGACTACTGAGAAAGTGCATCGGAGCCAGTCTAGAGAGCTATTGCTGGTCTCCCCAACTTTACGGTCTCCCATATTACAGAGATCTAGCTCGCCTACCCTGTCATCCAGATCCTTCAAGAGCCTTTCGGAAGAGGATGTAAAGAGAGTAGTGCTTAGACTTTTGGAGTCGTCTGCTTTACCAGAATTGTTGCTGGCTCTGACTCAGTTGGCTCTGGAGCCATCTAAGAACATTCTCCCAGTTGCTGTTCCTCCTCTGAGCCATGTTGGTCCTTCGGAGACGGAGTTTTCAGTGCCACCTGTTGTGGAACCCTCGGTTCCAGCACCCCTTGTGGCTATCTTGGAGACACCTTCGGTGCCGTCCTCGGTGTCTAGGAGCCAAAGCTCACCAGTCGGCCCCAGCAGAGATGCTTGGACCCGACCCTCCTCGGTGCCTAGCCTACCTCTCAGTGCGTCGACTAGGTTGAGCTCAGAACCTTCATCTATCTCAGAGCCGATCACTTTGGAACCGAGGACTACCTCCATTTCCTTTGAACCGGGGCTGTCCTTAGAGCCTGAGAGATCTGCATTTGAGATGATGAGGAGCATGCTGTCTCGGTCAGCTCTGCACAAGGGTACCGATACTCTTTCCCCTCAAGCACCAACCTCTGTCTCAGCACCTTCTCTCTCTCTCTCAACAGCAGAGACCTGCAGCCTCAGGAGCCCCCATTGGGTGGCCCCCCATCTTCTGAGACCTCCCCAGAATACCCTTCTGAGGAGCCCCCTTGGAAGAGACCATGCAAGAGTAAGCATGTAGACTCCCTGGATGAGTCAATCACCTCGGACACTGACCTTGAGAGTCAGAAGTGTCCCCCAGGTCATCCTCTGATGATATCTCCTTTGTAGATATCTTAGAGATCCTAAAGCAGAGAGGTGGCTGGCCCACTGTCACCCCTTCTGATGAGGACTCAGTGTACCTGAAGGCTTTCAGGTCTCAACCTTCAGCCTCTTGGGTGTCTCCACCTTTTGATGAGCTCCTGGGCCTAGTTAGTCGAAAGGTGTGGGAAACTCCTGATGCTGTGGAACCAGTCCCCAGAAGACCCAACAAATTTCTCTCAGCCCCCAAAGAGAAAGAGTTCTTGACCAAAGGTGTACCTGTAGATGCCATGGTGGAGGTGGCAGCCACAAAGAAGGAACTAGTGGAGACTTCTACATGTGTCCATCCACCGAACAAGGAGTCTCGAAGGATGGATAAATACGGGAAGCGTATTTTCTCTTCAGTGGTTTTTACTCTCAGATCGCTGAATTACCTCACACATTTTACTAGGCTTCAAAGAGATCTCCTAAAGGAGCTAGGAGATACTCTACAAGGTACATCAACTGAAGGAGTCCCTGAGAAAGTTACTGCTCAGTTGTCCACCTTAAACTCCATTGTTAACTCCTCCATGAGGCTGATCTCCTATGCAGCAGATGGATCGAGTAGGGCAGCGGGTTCAGGGGTTTCCCTTAGGAGACACTCCTGGATGCACTTATGCAATTTTGTGGAGCCCTTCAAATCTACTTTTACCAATGCCCCCTTCGACAGTTCCTCTTTGTTTGGACCAAAGGTAAAAGATACACTCACCAGTTGCGAACAGGAAGGGAAAACTCTCTCTGCCATGGGAGTACAATTTACCGTCCCTTCTAGACCATACCCCAAGGGTCAGAGAGGCAGAAAAATGTGGTTCAAGAAATCCCAGAGATTCTTCCCAGACACACAGGGTGATTCCTCCTTCAGAGGCAGGAGAGGAGGAGCTAATGGTAAACGTCACCCTAGAGGCAGGGGGGTCCGCAAAACCAGGGTGGCCGCGATTCCTTTCTTGGCCATCCCTATCAGCGCTCCTGATGTGGGACCCAGCTGTGCTTCTCTGGAGCCAGTTGGGGGTCACTTATCTTTGTATCCAGAAGCCTGGCTCAACATCACCCAAGACAAATGGGTACAAAGAATAATCACCAGAGGATACTCCATACCCTTCTTTCTTCCACCCCACACCCCCAAGAAGATCCCAGATGTTCCACACAATCACAGGGATCAAGCAACCATAGAAGTTCAAAAGTTGCTTTCAAAGAGAGGCATCCAAACCATCCCCGCAAACCAGATGGGATTCGAAACATACTCCAGATTCTTTTTAGTGCCAAAACAAACAGGGGACTGGAGGCCCATTTTGGACCTCAGCAAACTAAACGAATCAGTAAAGAAGTCCAAGTTCCAAATGGTAACCCTGCGGTCTATACTTCCTCTATTAGGGAAAGACAATTGGATGTGCTCCATAGACCTCCAAGATGTGTACTACTACATCAAAATGGACAGAGCATCGAGGAGTCATCTACGCTTCTGGCTGGGAGCCAGTCATTACCAATTTCGTGCTCTGCCCTTTGGTCTCACCACAGCCCCCAAGGTGTTCACCAAATGAATGGCCGTAGTGACAGCTCACTTGAGACATCATGGATTCCAAGTCTTTCCGTACCTGGATGACTGACTCCTGACTGCCACCACCAGGCACCTACTCCTACAAGCCAGGGATTCAACCATCCAGCTCTGTACCCAGCTAGGAATTACGATAAATTGGGAAAAGTCTGCCTTGTTGCCCTCTCAATTTGTGACTTTTATAGGCACAGAAATAGACACAATCGCCATGATAGCTCGTCTTCCTGCTGACAGAATTCAAAACCTCAGACAACAGATATACAGCTTACTTCCTCAACAAAAAGTCAAGGCCAAGACAGTGCTGAAACTTTTAGGGACCATGGCTTCTACCATAACTCTAGTTCCACTAGCTAGATTGCATATGCAAATTCTTCACTGGCTGCTTTTTTCCCAGTGGTCTCTTCGACAACTACCTCTGTCTCATCATATTCTCATAATGGAATCTTGCAAAAAGGACTTTTGTTGGTGGATTCAGCCCAATCAACTGATGACAGGAACACCCTTCCTTCCTCTCCAGCCCATTGCTACTGTGACCACAGATAGGGTGGGGGGGCATTATCTAGGCAGGACTGTCCAAGACACATAGCAAGGTCACGAGGCTCACTTGCATATCAATGTCCTAGAGATGAGAGCAGTGCTACTAGCATTGCAAGCACTTCACGACTTTCTTACTCTAGGGACGATAGCAATCCAGTCAGACAATATGTCAGTGGTATGGTATCTAAACAAGCAAAGAGGAAGCAGATCTTACCCCCTTTGTTGAGAGGCTCTTCGTGTTTGGCAGTGGGCAATATCTTCCCAACGCTTTCTAGTAGCAACGCATATCCCTTGGACAACCAGTGTGATAGCTGACAAGCTCAGCAGGGCAATCTTGATGCCGCATGAGTGGTCTCTGAATCAGAAAGTAGTGGAACAGATTTTCCACAAATGGGGACAGCCTTGCTGTGATCTGTTTGCCAATCCAATCAATGCCAAATGCAGCAGCTACTTCTCCCTTATCCCCCATCCGGGGGCGTCACCGAGAGATGCACTTGTTCACAATTGGCCTCCAGGACTTCTTTATACATTCCCCCCTTTCCGCTCATATCGAATGTGATCCAGAAAGCAAAGTCCTTGAGAAGCATAATGATTCTGATCACTCCTTACTGGCCTCATCAGATTTGGTTCCCCTTTCTTGGACCACATCTCCTAGATGATCCATGGACTCTGGACCCAGTTTCAGACCTCTTGACACACATGTTAGGTTCCCTTAACCCCTGCCTCCACACCCTCAACTTGACAGCATGGCTGCTCCACTTCCATCTCTAGTCAGGCTTCATGATTTTTCACCTACAGTGACCCATATCCTCACGTCTTCCTACAAACCTTCCATGAGGAATTTATACGCTAGCAAATGGAGAAGATTTTCTATCTGGGCAAAAGAGAAAAATGTACATGCTTACACAGCGTCCATCCCCTTGGTGTTAGAATTCCTAACCAAACCTTTCCATCAGAGATCAGCTGTTGCTACAATTAAAGTTAAACTGGCAGCGATATCCAATTTTCATTTGGGACAACATGAGCCTAATCTGATGGCTCACAGATTGTGTAAAATTTTCCTCAAAGGCACTACCTTACTGAGACTTCCCTTTCAGGAACCTGTATCTCCTTGGGATCTAAATTTCATTTTGTCCAAACTGACTTCCCCACCTTTTGAACCCACTCATTCATGTGAACTGAAGTTTCTGTCTTGGAAGACCATTTTTCTAGTAGCTATTACATCCGCTAGAAGGGTATCAGAGTTGCTGTCAGTCAAACCTCCTTACTTGATTTTTCATAGAGACAGAGTTTCCCTTTGTACAAACCCTTCCTTCATCCCTAAAGTTTGCTCTCAGTCTAATTTGAACTAAACTATTGAACTGCCTGTATTTTTCCTAATCATTCAAACAGTTCAGAATATAAATTTCATCAACTTGATGTTCACAGACATTTATGATTCTACCTACATAGAACTAAGGAATTTAGAAAATCAGACCAATTGTTCGTATCCTTTTCTGAAACCAGAATAGGTTTGCCAGTCTCTAAAGTAACTATCTAATTGGATTTCCAACTGTATCTCTTTTATCTACTGTTCCAATAGAAAGAACCTTCCATTTAAAATTAAGGCTCATTCCACAAGATCCCTATCCACATCTGCTGCCTTTCAAGCCAGAGTTCCAATTGACAGTATTTGTGCAGCAGCAACTTGGGCTACCCCTTATACCTTTATTAATCATTACAGATTGGATTTAACCTCAAGGGGTAGAGCCTTCTTTGGTTCCACGGTTCTTAGGAGTATATTCCCGTGACCACCCAAGAAAATGGTGCTAGGGACGCTGTCAAAGAATGAAGGTGAGATAGGACTACACAACATAAAGAAGTTATGTACTCACCATAACGTTCCATGTTTGTAGTCCATCTCGCCCTTCATACTTACAACCCCTCCCACCTACCCCCATCCATGTAGCCTTGGGGTATCTGGAGACAGGATAGTATTGCCAAATAGGGTGGAGACCTTTCATTTTTGTTGTTCCTTGTGGATAACCTTTCTATCACTTTTCTAGTCAGCAGCAAACAAGATCTGCGGATTCTTACTAGTGCACTATGGGATACCTACCTTGCCATGTGCCAACTAAGAGACTTTGAGCTTTGTAATTGGCAGAGTCAGAGCCGAGGATCGGCTCCAAACCCATATGTAAGAATGAAGGGCCAGATGGACTACAAACATGGAAAGTTATGATGAGTACATAACTTCTTTTTCTCCTTAAGGATCTCAGTACAAAATCCCACTCTCTCATTATTTCTTGAATCCCCTCCATGTTATCATTACCCCTTTCCTATTTGAAGTATAACATTTTCCTAGAGTTATGGTATAAGAGCCCTAACTGTGTATCTCTAAAATATCCCTTCAAATCAGGTAATCCTAAACCTCCTTCTTCTATTGGAAGGATCAAATTAGCCCACTTAAATCTTGTACTCTTCCCCTCCCAAATAAAATCCTTAAACTCTAGTATAATCACTATCCATAACTTCTCCTATGGTTGAAAAAATATGCCTGACCTGTGCATAAAAGTAAAGGGACTAAAACATATTTACTGCTTGTATCTTGCTATCCATATCCTTAGGCAAGAGCTTTCAGTTTCTCAGCTTTTGTATTATCTTGTGTTTAGTTTCCTTCCACTGATCCTTAACTGCCATAACAGAGTCCTTTTTAACCCAAACTCCTAAATACTTCATTTTCTCATGTCCCAATAAACATGGGTATTGCTGAATCAAATTACAGCTATAGTCTTGGTTTTATCTTCATTAATTTTATATCCCCAAAAAACTTGGAACTATCTCAGAATATTAATTTAGTGGGTAAGCCGCGGTGGTGCAGCGGTGGCATTGTCGCCTCACAGCAAGAGGCACTCTCGTTCGATTCTCAGCTAGAGCGCCTTCTGTGTGGAGTCTGCATGTCCTCCCCGTGGCTGAGTAGCGTTCAAAAGACATGCGTGAAATAGGCGCGCCTTCGTTGAAGGTTGGGTGTCGAGCTGGCACCTCGGCACCGTAAAAATCTACTGCCAATCATTAGCGGACTGGAGTTTCGCTGTGGCGACCCCTAACTGGGAAAAGCCGAAAGAAGAACATCAGATAGAAAATATCATGTGCAAATAAAGCAAACTTTTCTTGATTAAAATACCAATTATATCCTTGAATTTCTGAGTCCACTATTTCCTTGGCCAATGGTTCTAAATATAACACAAATAACAAAGGGGAAAGACAGCACTCCACCTGGTTCCTGTCTTTAGACATAACTTATCAGAGACGAACCCTCCTACTTTGATTTTTGCCTCCTTTCTTTCATATAGCCTCCTAATTAACCATATTATTGTATCAGGGAATGCAAATGCTTACTTTGCCCTATTCATATAATCCCAGTTTACTATGCTGAATGCTTTTTCAATAGAAAGATCCATCAACAACAGCTGTACTTTATTATATTCTGCTTTGATCTGGGTAGTCATTGTTCCATTAATATTTGTCAAATGTTTGCCTCCCCTCAAAAAAAAAAAAAAAAAAAGCAAATTGATAATTTTGGCAAAACATTTTAGCCATTACAGACATAAACATTTTGGTTTAAAATTGAAATGGGCCTTTATGAAGCTGGATCTGATAGGTCTTTACCATCTTTAGGTACTATAGCCACCATAGCTTTTTCCAGGATGTTGCTGCCTCCCCCTCCTTTTAAAATACTGTTAAGAAAAAACTTTCAGATCTTTATCACTTTCAAACTTCCACCAGTATATCATCTATTTCTAGAGATTTTCCTACAGATAGGTTATACATCACCGTTTTAACTCACATCCACCTAACTTTGACATAGTTATGTCTTCCATAAATATTTCCATTTGTGCTTTTTCTTGATTTTCCCATTTCTCTGCTTTATAAAATTTTCAAAAAAAAATTCTCTGGTTATTTTTCTTGTAATAGGTTCCCTGTGTTCTGTAACATCCCTTTCTACTTTCTGTTGCCTAAGTCATTTTGCTAAAAGTTTTTCTGCTATGGAGTTAATATTTTTGTCCTAGCACCTTTAGTCACATTCGATGTGGAGGCTCTCTACACAGTACTAATCTGCGAGTACTGTACAAGGGCAGTTACTGAAGCTCTGGAAGCAACTGGCATGACCCACAGATATGAAATAGAAACACTGAACAGGCTACTGCGAATCATTTTATGCAATAATTATTTCAATATAATAGAAAATGCTTCAAACAAAGAAAGGCATAGCCATGGGCACAGCCATGGCACCCAGCCTGGCCAACACAGCCCTGGGAAAATGGGATAGGGACCATATCTACAACTCCTACTACAAAGAGATGTGCTGTTACTATAGATATAGAGAGGATATATTTATATTTTGGGACAGCATGGAAAAGACCCTACTGCAGTTCTTCGACTATATTGGAAAATCTACAGACTTTCTCAATTTCACCAACAAAAGCAAAGCCACTTTTCTGGACTTAACAATATCCAAAGTGGCAGAGATGGATGAGCTCACAGACAGCCTCTTTCAAAAACCCACGGGGGCCAGTCTTTCCTTCATAGGTCCAGCATGCACCCCCTTCTTACAAAAAAGAATGTCATCAAATCCCAGGGCCTATGATTGGCCAGAGTTTCCAAGAAGTTCAGAGAATTTATGGTTATCATTAATCTTGAAAAAGATTTCTTAGAGGATGCAACATAAAATTCATCAAGAACATCCTGGACCCCATACTCAAAAGCAAGCAGTCCGACCCCAAATTCCCCAGCTTGGGACAGCCAAGGAGGCGAAAGCAGAAAGACACCCTAGAGGAACTCAGTATGACCTTGACCTTGTTCACTGACTTCTACACTCTGAAAAACATTAAGGAAAACTGCACTATTATCAGCAACAATTCATCCATCAGCAGTTTTTTGCCGGACTTCCCAAAATTCAGTATCAGGAGAAACCACAATATGAAACAAATTCTTGAGAATGGAAGCAAAGATTATGACCCTCTCGTGAAAAATTTACCAGGGACATTCCCATGCAACAAACAAAATTGTGGCTACTGTTGACACCTAAGAAACAATGACCAGTTCACCTGCTTGAATACAAAGAAGACCTTCCACAACAAGTTTTATAGGAACTGCCACACAGAATGCATAGTGTACTGAGCTCAATGCACCAAGTGTGCATCATTCTATATTGGAAAAACACTGAACAAATTAAAAATAGAATAGCCCAACACCTGCATGATATCAAATATCAAAATCCAAATAATTCTTTAGTCAAGCACCTCAGGGAATCACACATACATAGGTTCATAGGTAGGTACTAGGCTATCGGCCCTGGGGCTTATATAAGCCTAGCAAAAAAGGTTCCCTGGCTTTCGTCACCCAAGAAAATTATTTTCCTATGCCCCTGTCAAACAGTGCTGCAGAAGTGATCACCGGGTTGAATTAAATAATCAGACCTTGCAAGTCTCGAACCCATGACCCTGAACACCATAGCCAAAGGAATTTACCACTAAGCCATCTGAGCTGTTAGAACATAATAAGTTTCTCTTTCACATCCTGGACAGGACTGAAAAAGGAGTTCCAAGGACCAATGAATGATTACTTGGAGAAGCTAGAACTTGAATGGTAGATTAGGCTCAACACCATCAGAGCCCCTGGACTGAACTCTCACATATCCATAACCAGCATGCTAAACTTAAGGAAGCTTCACCAGCACGCCTATTGCTGAGAGTAAAAGGGACTGTTTTACCTGATTATTCATTGAAATTTTGTTTATCACTCCCAAAGACAGTTACTTAATGTGTTACCATAGTTAGAAGTTAGGTCTGACGAAGTGATCTGCGAAAGTGCATGGACTTCTACAATTGAAAAATGCTTATTTTTATTTCTTTATTTTATTTATGTTTTTTAATACAAACATGAATTTTCTGACCATGATCTCCAGTTCAACCTTTTACACCCTCAGGTGTCTAATAACGGTCGTGGATGTAAGACCCGGATATCTTAAACACAGAATGTCCTTAATGGGTTAATTTGCATATATCCCATGAGCTTCTCACACAAGAGTTTTTAAGGAATCACACAGCCAAAACCCTACTCTGGCCATTTTTACTTGTAATTTTTATAGACTGTTTTATCTATGTGACTTCTTTTAGCTTGTTGGGAGGGATTTTTACAGACACCTTTAAGGTAATGGACATCAGCTGGGTTAATGTAAGCATGCAATCTTCATTACTAAGTGTAACTAGTTTGCTCACCTAACTTTTGAAAAGATCGCATTGTAAAGGAGAATCTCTATTGAAGAAGAACCAAGAGTCACTGTGTCATTTTTTTTTTTGATTCTACAGGATAATCTTTTGCAGCATTTTGAAGAATAAAAATCTCTTTAAGATCTATGTTAAGCTTGGAGCTTGACCTGCTGGTTTGATTAGCTTAAAGCTATTAAGACACACGTCTAAATTGCTATGGAGTTAATATCAAAAACAGTTGCTTAACAGCAATCTTTTTAAACTCACATATTATCTACATACTCCCTTATTTTCAATTTAGGACTCTGTAGTTGCACCTCTTCTTCTTCTGTGAGATTCCCCTTATTCTACAATACTTTAAACTTTGTCAGCCTCGCTAAATAACTCTTGTTACTCCTTAACCATCTCTCTCTCTCTTTTATTTCTACCATATTTTTAAACTCCACTTTCATTTTATCCCACTCACTAGTTATAACTTCTGTAGTACTTTCTGTCTTTCCTAATAATGCCAAATAAGTTCCACTACCCATTCCTTAAATTCCTCTCTTTTCATCATGTAGTTGGGGAAGTGCCAGTTTCTCATTTTTACTTTATCATCCTGCATTTTTATCTTAGTTATTATTGGCACACGATCTGAAATGGTTATTAGATGTGTGTCAAAGCTCTTAATTAAATGCACATTCCTGTGAAATATAATTTCTATCTAGTCTAGCCAAGTTATTGTACCTTGGGGAATAAATAATGTATATAAAAAGTGTACAGACCCCTGTTAAAATGTCAGGTTTTTGTGATATAAAAAAATGAGACCACAATAAATAATTTCAAAACTTTTCCTACCTTTAATGTGACCTATAACCTGTACAATTCAATTGAAAAACAAACAAATCTGTTAGGGGAAAAATATAAAAAATAAAAAATATACAATAAGCTGGTTGCATAAGTGTGCACACCCTTAAACTAATACTTTGTTGAAGCACCTTTTGATTCCTATCTGGACCACTTGAATCACTTTTGAACTACAGCCTCAAAACAGGCTACATACTGAGCAAATAGAGGACGGCTATGGTTACCCCCCTTCATAAGGGGGAGCCATCCAGATAGGTCATGTTTCAGGCTATTTAGGAGGCAACCTGGGATATTGTGAGGTCCCATCAAGACTATGTTTTTGGCCTTAGTGAGCACCTCTATAACTTGCTCCCTGATGATTGTTGGAGTGGTAATGCTGGTAGAGATTTCACAGGGGGGTGGGGTGGGGGTGCTGAAGTTTGAGCTGAATTTGTCATCCACTAGATTCACTATGTCACTCAACTTGGTGAAGGTGGTACCATTTACTACTAGTGCTGCACACTGTTGTGAGTTACCTTTGAGATTTTGGACATAACTGCAGAAGGCCTTGTGGATGTCTTTAGCCTGAGAGGCTATTTGACCTCATAATTGGTCTTGGGTTTAATTAGTCCTCTTAGTTTTCTGTTTAGTTTAATTAGTTAGCTCTTATCATTATGAGAGTTTCTCTTTCTGATTTTGGCCATAGCTTTTTTTTCCTTTTGCTATATACCCTCTTAAGATTAGGAGTCCACCACTGTGGTTTGTTTTGGGACTTTGTTTTGCGCTTACTTCTGGTAGGTACAGTAGTCTCTATGCAGCCATTTACATTTGTATAGTGTTTATGTGTACAATTCTGCATAGGCTGTTGTGAACCACGGCATTGAAATTTGACAAACTGTTGCATTATAGGATGTATTTTGCTTTAGAGTAGTTCCTAACTGTAACAGCTTATACTAGGTTTTCCAAATTGATTTAAACTTTGCTTGTGACAAACAGAACATGCTGGCAAGACACATATATGTCTCAAAGTATCCCCATGCTCTGGAATAGGTTTCCCATCCATGTGAAGCACAGTCCATCCCTACCTTATTCAAATGGAATAAGTTCATCCATGGGCTGGCCCAAATGTCTCTTATAGACAGAGGTCAGCAGTAAACATTCCCAAACTAACCTGTCCCCCATACATAACTCTCAACTGTCCATATTTTCGCAGAATGTCCAGATTCTTGGCTCATATTTTTGGGCTGTTCCTCATAAAATATGTGGTTTTCTGGCAAATCACTGGGATGATCTGAGGACTGAAGTCACACTAGATGATGACATACATCTGAGTTTCAAACTTCACATCTTTTAGAAATGCCTTTTAAAACAAACCCTATTGCTCTAGCAACTTTCTAAGTTTATAAGAGCAATATTTACAATATGTCCCTATTTTGGGGCATTTGCCCCCCATTTTGATGAGCTTTGTCCAGATTTCTTGCACTAACAGGTTGAGAGATATGCTTAACTTTTTAACAACTACCTATCTAACATACCCCCTCCTAACCCACATACCCCTCAAATTTAGATGCACATGTTCCAAGGAGGTGCAATTGGGGTGGTTTGCATGGCTAGGCTTATAAATGCCCTGGTGTTTGTTAACCCAGTATACACCTATGAATCTATTTACTGGCTACTTATTAAGTATCTCATTGCACAACAAGGCACCACGACATCTTGCATTAGTCTATATGTCACCACCAGCAACAATTGATGACTTCAAATTCCTAAAACCTTTCAAACAAAAATACATTATTATCCAATGAGACTTCAGCACTAACTTTCTAGGACCCACTAAACAACTAAGTGAATTACTGGATGACCTAAAACATGTCCAGCTATTATAAGAACATACATGCCCAAACTTTCACTCCTAACATCGCCCACTATTAGACCAACTAGCCAACAATCATTTCATGCATTACTGTTCACCCCTCTCCTTTAATGACAACTGTTTCATAACATTCAAAATCAACAGCATCAACACACAAGCCCTCCTTCATATACAAAATAATTTTTGTACTACAACAAGATTGTTTAATACAACCAAAATGGTTGTTTGAGTAAATAACTTAAACACTTGTTACAACTACCAACAATTATTTTTCGTCTTTATTGATTGGGAAAGTTCAACTGAGCAGTGCCCATTTTCAGTGGAGGTCTGGGGCAAAAATCTGTATCACAGTACATTTATATTATCAAGTGATTTTCAGACAGTTCTCAGAAAAAGTTACATTTTGCAGAAAAAAAAACAAGCATAGTTGAAAGACTAGTATAAACAGTAAAGTATTTATATCAGTATGTATAAGTCTGTACAGTTCTGGTAGCTCTAAATTCTCGCAGGAAGTAAATGGGTTCATACTGTAGAAGAGAAAATGTTGTAAAGAAGTGTAGTGTTCTTACATTTCAGTACAGAAAAGTTTGTAAAGAGTTCAAGAGATGTAATGAAGGCTTGATATAACATGAAGAGATGTTAACAAGGCTTGGTACAACTTGAAGTAGAGCCAGATCATGGTCAAATGGTGCTCTAGGCAGGGTCATGTATCAGGGTCCAGTCCCCCCCACAGCCATTCCAATGTCACATTACTTGGCTGTCTTTCCCCCATGTACCAAAATAATGATACATAATATCATTATCACTTTAACATTATCACTGACGATACAAAACCGTCAGTGTACATACTATTTTTGTCTTTACTTTTGAAATTATTACAGAGATATGGATTTCATTTAAAACTTTTAATTTACTTATCCTTTGTTGACCAGGTTAGTCCTACTAGGATAGTCACTTATTTTCAGGGCAGACATGAGGTGGTATTTATAATACTATAGAAAATTTGGCCAGGGCACTAGGGAGATTTCCCTACTCTTTCTGATAGGTGCCATAGGATCTTTTACATCTAGCTGAGCTACCAACAACTCAGGCAGATGAAGCTTCAGTTTAACATCTCATTCAAAGGATGACATTCTTAGGAGTGCGGGATCCACCGTACGCTGCACTGCATTGTTGGCAATCCATCTACCTGGTGTGGAAAAAGAACCCACAACCTTCTGCACTAAAGATGAATGTATTACCTATTGCACCACTAACAGTGCTTTCAAATTTTAAAGCACAAACACTGATGGCCATTTGCTAAACCAAACAAAACAGTTGCACATTGAAAACAGACTTAGAATGAGTAACAGGAAACTTCTCTTCTCTTGAAACTCACATTCCTTGAAATTGCAGTGAAACTCGCATTCATTGAAAATGCACCTTGCCAGTGGTGGTTTAAGTGTATATTGGTTCCCAGACTGTTTTCAAACCATGGGCCCCTGCATGCGTTTTTAGGACCATGCATAAATGCATGTGCTCTTTAATTGACCTTCCTGATAATTTTAAATTTACTTCTTGTTTATTACAGCAACATTTGTTAGACAGCATTTTAAATTTGTGGTTTTGAACATTTTTTCCAGTAAGTAGTGAAACAAAATATATTAATCAATAATGACGTTGACTGACTCATACCTCTCAACTGTACAGATTTTCACAGAATGTCCAGATTTTTGCCTCTAATTTTTGGTGTGTTTTTCTGGCAAATTAGTGGCAAATCATTAAAGATTTAAGGTAGAAAATAATGGCAGACATTTGAATTTCAGACTTCATAACCTTCAGAAAATTCATGCTAATGAAAAAGCTGTTATTCTATCAACTTTCTAAATATGTTAACACTATTTAAAGATTGTCCCTATTTTTGGGCCTTTGCCCCACTTTTATTTATTGTTTTGTCCAGATTTCTTTCTCTAAGAAGTTGAGAGGTATGGACTGACTGACTGTAATCCTCAGTGATTTTTCAAAAGGTCTGGCAGTTGGTGTAGAGGAATAAAGCTCTTAGTTACTGTAACCAAGGTACAGGGTTTGAGTCTGAGCAAGACAATTAACTAACTGACAAAATCTCCTACCACCAAAATATTCAAAATAAACATGCTAATAACCTACAAAAATTCTGGGTCGCAATCAACTCTCTCTTACTACCAGGGAAAACTTCCACCCCCGCACCAAAAACAGAAAATAACCACAACAATATCCTCACACTATTCAACAAGTTCTTTACAGAAACTATCCAAGCCCTTGCAAATAACCAAACTTGCCCTAATAACCTCCCTACAACAAAAATATCTCCTCCTCCTGAAACAAAAAACAATAGCACCCACTTTAACTTTCATTCAGTATCAATCAAGACCATTCAAAAACTTCTCCAAAAACTCAAACCAACCATGCAAGCCATCAGCAACCTACCGACTGAATATCTAAAACTAGCCACAGAAGCTATAGCCTACCCTGTCACTATCCTAATTAACAGATCCATCTCAGAATGTACGGTACCCCACTTATGGAAAATATCCCATATAATACCAATGGACAAAGGGGGTAACTCTTTCAAACTCAATAACTATCGGCCTATAGCTATACTATCCCCTTATTAAAAATACTTGAGAGGGTAATCCACACACAATTGATGCAATATCTGCTAGAAAACAAACGACTATCTATACAGCAACATGACTTCAGACCCTTCCATAGTACTACCACTGCACTTACCTCATTCACTAACACCATAAATAACCACAGAAATAATGGACTAATCGTATCTGCTACATTCTTAGATTTATCCAAAGCTTTTGATATGGTCAACCATATGAAACTCCTTCACTCGCTCTCCACCTTAAACCTCAGCTCATCTTCTATCTCTTGGTTTAAGAGCTATCTATCTATCTGGTAGGCAACAAGCAGTAAAGTGGCAAAACCAAATATCCTTCTTGCTGCCTGTTTCCCTAGGGGTCCCTGAAGGCTCCATCTTAGGTGCTTTACTATTCATACTGTTCACCAACCAACTCCCATCCACCACATCAAAATCCTCTATAGTGCAATATGCAGATGACACCACTATTATATGTGGGGCCCCCACACTAGATCACCTCCTCTCCCAAACACAAGAATCCTTCTCTCTAGCCAAAACTTGGTTCACTAACCAACAGCTCATTCTTAACCCATCCAAAACTAAAATTACTCCTCTTTAGCTCCCACAGATCCCTTCCCTGCACTGACAGCTTTACTATCACCTCTGACAACACCACCACCACTAATAGCCCTACCAATCACACCAAGCTGCTAGGTGTGGAAATAGACAACCACCATAGATGTGATCTACACATTGCCCAAACTATAAAGAAAGTTCACAAAAAACTCTGACTACTCTATCGAAACAAACACTATATCTCAAACCATTCAAAAATAACAATAGCAAGGACACACCTACTATCTACATTACTCTGTGCCTCCCCTGTGCTCACTAACCTTCGCAAAACTGATCTAAACAAACTTAAATCATGCTACAATAAGATAGCAAGATTTGATACAGGCTCATCATATAGTACTCATCACTGTGAGTGTCTCATCAAACTTAACTGGTTAGAGCTCCTACTAATACTTCAAAGCAATCATCTCTCACTAGTGCACAAAATATTAAACCACTCAGACAAAATCCCAGCTCTACAACATCTAATTCACCCTCACACCACTACTAGAACCTTAAGAACTAGCACCCTAAATCACCTACAGGTCACCAAATTTAACAATGAGGCAGGAAAAACTGTCTACAGCCACTCAATCTCTAAACTTAGGACCTCCCTTCCTGCCCACTTAACATCCAACAACTCCATCACTCAATTTAAGAAACTCCTTAAAACTCACTTCATGAACAACAGGCTTGCTCCTGTCTCACCCCTGGATAACACTCTAGTATATAGCTTATCTCTGTGCACCACACTAAAATATGCTACCATCTCAGCCGACCCATCATCCTAATATTACTACAGGATAGGAAATGTTTTCTGACATGTTAAGAGAGCATTACTAACTGCTCATCCATTTGTCTAGTAGCTACTGTAATGAATTCCATGTATTGCTCCTCATAATTATGAATATGTTTACACTGTCTTACCTGTTGCTTTCATAATTACTCAGAGTGTATACAATATGTGTCACTTAGTTTCACAATGTTAGTCTGCATGTAATAAATGTCACAAGTAATGGCTTTTATTGTTAAAAATGAATGTAATTGGAGCTTTTCACCCGGGGCCTCCGCTGAAAATGGACCTGAATCCAGTCAGACTCTCCCGGTGGTTAACAAATGTAAAATAAAATAAATAAATAAACTGTCCTCTGTAACTATGGCATTACACAAACACGTGCTCACACATGTTTGCTCATACCTCTTAAGGTTCCTAAATGCTACAAACTGTGTCCATTATGTTTGAGTTTGAGGAACTCAATTTGGTCTTATACTTGCAAATTTTCCATTTGAGTTTGAAGCTACAACTTTGTAAAATCAAATCTTGCACTTCATCTGTGGCTGTGTAAAATCAAATCTTACTCTTTGTCCTGCATGTGTTTGTCTCATTGGCTGAATAGACAAATGGAAGCAACACTAAGAATTGGAAATGTTCTTAAGGCCACAGTAGATGCAACAATAAGAGTAGGAAATATTTTTAAGCAGGAAAAAAATTTTTTTTTAAATTAAATATAATGTTGTGGCTGGGCCCCCCAGCCAGCACCTGGCCCTAGGCAGCTGCTTAGGTCATCTATTGCTGAATCTGGCCCTGACTGGAAAAATACCCCAAACACTCGAGAGATATAGACTGTGAAAAGGAACTGAACAAATTAATCCATTAAGCGACATAATAGAAACTCTACAAAGCCAAACAACTCACACTACTAGAACTCGCCCAAACAATTTTAACAGGAAGTCAACCTCCTTACAACATATTTCTTACTTTCTTAGTAAAAGAATTCTGGACAAAGCAAAAAATAATGGGAAGTGCATGAAATCATAGTCAGATTTAAATAAAGCTTTTATAAATTTAGCAAACTGATAGAATAACAGGGTTTGCATTGGTATACATTTCCTGAAGGATATGAAGTCTAAAACTCAAATATCTGTTATTTAATTACTTCAATCCTCAAAAATGTGTCAAAAGACCACAAATTTTATGAGGAGTATTCCAAAAATATGAAGCAAAAATCTGGACATTTTCTAAAATTCTGAACAGCTGTGGGGTATATCTCACAGGAAGGAAAAGTCCACACTTCAGGTCATGCAAAACAATTCTAAAAGCCGTATCTCTGTATTTGATTTCCTCAGCCATATTCCCTCTTTCCTCAACTGCCCCATTCTACCCAGCTGTTCACAAACCAATCCCCCCACACACTACATTTCTCTGTTCTACCTCAAAGCTTTCATAGCTAAAGATACATAGCTAAAGATATTGAACTCTTACTTGAAAAGATTCCCCTAGATGCACCAGCAGGAGCAGAGAGAATATCTGCACTGGTTCATCTGTCACCACAGAAAATACATTATCACATCCCTTCTCTATAGTTACAAGCTTTATCTTACCTTAAACTCCATGTTTACCCTAAGGAAAGCTGCCTTAGTCAAACAGTTGTCAAAGCAAAAAAAAAAAGCCAAAATCTCCTTGTTCTACCCTATCTGCATCCTCCAAACCTTAGGAAAAATACCTGAAAAGGTAGTATACAGGCAGCTGTCATCCTGCTTATAACAGTGCCACCTTCTCTCCCTAAAACAGCTTGGCCTCTGGGCAGAAAGGAGTAGAATGATGGCTCTTTGGTATCTGACTGACCACATCTGGCTTAACACAGACAAGGGTCAAATCACAGGCATAGACTTAACCCATGTATTGATCTCTGTCATATGGCTGGCATTGCAGTAAGCAATACAACAGCTGCCTGGTTTCAGAACTTCATCAATAAGAGAACCTTTAAAGTTTAAAGTGACTCACCCCTCCCTGCTGAAGCATCTCTTGTAAAAGGGAATGCTCTGTTCTAGCCCCGTTATCATTTCTGCCTTCATAAAAAAACATAAACTACCTTTCATGTATGCAGATAACATGGCTTTATACAGGTCAAACCGCTCTCACTCTGAGCCGCAGAACGAACTTCAACATGTCCTGGTAAACCTGACCTCCTGCTTTCTCTCCCAGAAACTTATTCTGAACCCCATTAAAACAAAGTTTTTTTGCACATAAAAAGTAGCATATTCCCTCCTCCCTAAACACTGGACTTCTATAATAACCAAATCAAGACAACCGTCATCTTCAAGTGGTTAGGCATGTGACTTGACATTAAACATCCAACTTTTTTATTGATAAAACTTAGGCAAAATCAAACAGCTACTATTTTGAGCTCATAAAACATCTCAATATCTCTCTCAACCAGCAAGAGTTGCACAGGGAAAATAACTCTCTTTGCACAGTTAGAATATGGACTCCCCTTGAAAACTGCAGCTTCTTCCAAAAATATTACCAGCCTCCAATCAATCTCCAACAAAATATGCTGCTTTGTTACTAACTCCTGCAGAACATAACACCATTCACATTCACATTTAACATCCAACAACTCCATCACTCAATTTAAGAAACTCCTTAAAACTCACTTCATGAACAACAGGCTTGCTCCTGTCTCACCCCTGGATAATACTCTAGTATATAGCTAATTTCTGTGCATCACACTAAAATATGCTATCGTCTCAGCCTACCCATAGCCCTAATATTACTACAGGATAGGAAATGGATTCTGGCATGTTAGGACAGCATTACTAACTGCTCATCCATTTGTCTAGTAGCTACTGTAATGAATTCCATGTATTGCTCCTCATAATTATGAATATGTTTATACTGTCTTACCTGTTGCTCTCATAATTACTCAGAGTGTATACAATATGTGTCACTTAGTTTCAAAATGTTAGTCTGCATGTAATGAATGTCACAAGTAATGGCTTTTATTGTTAAAAGTGAATGTAATTGGAGCTTTTCTCCCCGGGCCTCCACTGAAAATGGACCTGTATCCAGTCAGACTCTCCCGGTGGTTAACAAATGCAAAATAAAATAAATAAATACAAAAATAAACTTCCCTCTGTAACTATGGCATTACACAAACACATGCACACACATGTTTGCTCATACCTCTGAAGGTTCATAAATTCTACAAACTGTGTCCATGATGTTTGAGTTTGAGCAACTCCATCTGGTCTTATACTTGCAAATTTTCCATTTGAGTTTGAAGCTACAGCTTTGTAAAATCAAATCTTGCACTTCATCTGTGGCTGTGTAAAATCAAATCTTACTTTTTGTCCTGCATGTGTTTGTCTCATTGGCTGAATAGACACATAGAAGCAACACTAAGAGTTGGAAATGTTCTTAAGGCCACAGTAGATGCAACAATAAGAGTAGGAAATGTTTTTAAGCAGGAAAAATATATATATTTTTAAATTAAATATAATGTTGTGGCTGGGCCCCCCCAGCCAGCACCTGGCCCTAGGCAGCTGCTTAAGTCATCTATTGCTGGATCTGGCCCTAACCGGAAAAATACCCCAAACACTCGAAAGAAGTAGACTGTAAAAAGGAACTGAACAAAGTAATCCATTAAGCAACATAACAGAAACTCTACAAAGGCAAACAACTCTGGGCAAAGCAAAAAATAATGGGAAGTGCATGAAATCATAGTCAGATTTAAATAAAGCTTTTATAAATTTAGCAAGCTGATAGAATAACAGGGTTTGCATTGGTTTACATTTCCTGAAGGATATGAAGTCTGAAACTCAAATATCTGTTATTATTTAATGACTTCAATCCTCAAGAATTTGTCAAAAGACCACAAATTGTATGAGGAGTAGACCAAACATATGAAGCAAAAATCTGGACATTTTCTAAAATTCTGAACAGCTGTGGGGTGTATCTTACAGGAAGGAAAAGTCCACACTTCAGGTTATGCAAAACAATTCTAAAAGCCGTATCTCTGTATCTGATTTCCTCAGCCATATTCCCTCTTAACTCAGCTGCCCCATTCTACCCAGCTGTTCACAAACCAATCCCCACACACTACATTTCTCTGTTCTACCTCAAAGCATTTATAGCTAAAGATACATAGCTAAAGATATTGAACTCTTACTTGAGCAGATTCCCCGAGATGCACCAACAGGAGCAGAGAGAATATCTGCAATGGTTCATCTGTCACCACAGAGAATACATTATCACATCCCTTCTCTATAGTTACAATCTTTGTCTTACCTTAAACTCCATGTTTACACTAAGGAAAGCTGCCTTAGTCAAATTGCTGTCAAAACAAACAAAAAAAAAAAAGCCAAAACCTCCTTGTTCTACCCTATCTCCATCCTCCAAACCTTAGGAAAAATAACTGAAAAGGTAGTATACAGACAGCTGTCCTCCTGTTTATAACAGTACCACCTTCTCTCCCTAAAACAGCTTGGCCTCTGGGCAGAAAGGAGCAGAATGATGGCTCTTTGGTATCTGACTGACCACATCTGGCTTAACACAGACAAGGGTCAAATCACAGGCATAGACTTAACCCATGTATTGATCTCTATCATATGGCTGGCATTGCAGTAAGCAATACAACAGCTGCCTGGTTTCAGAACTTCATCATTAAGAGAACCTTTAAAGTTTAGAGTGACTCACCCCTCCCTGCTGAAGCATCTCTTGTAAAAAGAAGTGCTCTGTTCTAGCCCCATTATCATTTCTGCCTTCATAAATAAATATAAACTACCTTTCATGTATGCAGATAACATAGCTTTATACAGGTCAAACCGCTCTCACTCTGAGCTGCAGAACGAACTTCAACATGACCTGGTAAACCTGACCTCCTGCTTTCTCTCCCAGAAACTTCTTCTGAACCCCAATAAAACAAAGTTTTTTGCACATAAAAAAGTATCATATTCCCTCCTCCCTAAACACTGGACTTCTATAATAACCAAATCAAGACAACCATCATCTTCAAGTGGTTAGGCATGTGACTTGACATTAAACTTCCAACTTTTTTATTGATAAAACTTAGGCAAAATCAAACAGCTACTATTTTGAGCTCATAAAACATCTCAATACCTCTCTCAACCAGCAAGAGTTGCACAGGGAAAATAACTCTCTTTGCACAGTTAGAATATGGACTCCCCTTGAAAACTGCAGCTTCTTCCAAAAATATTATCAGCCTCCAATCAATCTCCAACAAAATATGCTGCTTTGTTACTAACTCCTGCAGAACATAACAGCATTGCCAAACAATAACAAAAGTAAAGTGGTACACAGTTAAACAAAGAACCAACCTCTTACTATGATCCTTCCTGTCCATGCTATTCTATCATGACTTCTTCATTGCCCTTGCAGCCAAACTGACACCCACCACTGCCCCTCATAACCTTCGAGCACAATCACAGTTATCTCCTCTTCTGCAAGACCACAGAACTAGACCACAATGCATAAACAAGAACTTCTCTGTACTTGCACCCGAGTTCTGACAATCACTTCATCAACTTCATCAAGGACATCAACTTCACTGACTTCAGATTCCAGCTTTGTTTTTTTGTGGATTGGGAGTCTGTCCCAGAGCAGTTGTGTTCTCTATGAGATAATACCTATCCCTCCAAACCATTCTGTTGCTGTAACATAGGAGGTTAGATCCATGGACAGACTATTTTTGATGCCTTTTGATTTGTTCATGAGCAGTATGTCCATCTGCCATTAATTTCTATTTTCATCTTTTGTAGAGATCAATGTAAACTGTTCAGTCATGTAATGGTAGCCTACTTAGAGGTGATCTCTGCTTGACTTACAAAGCCATGTCTGACCCAGCTCTGTTAGAAATGCTGCATCTAAAGAAATCCTATTCCCTACGCACCACACACTCCAGAGACCTCAACCTCCTTACCACAATCAACAGAACATGCTGGAGAGACAGGTTCATAACCCAGAGACTGCCCATGCTATAAAACAGACCCATACATGTCAAGCAGACCACCTCACTGGCTCTCTTAAAGAGAAATCTTGATGAGTGGATGGGGAATAAAAAATTCACCCCAGGGATCACTCCAGTGGCTTTACTTGACAGAGGCACTGGAAACGAAGGTCAGGTGGCATAATGCCAGGGTAATCCTATAGGCTAGGCTTGTAAAGGCTCCAGGGCCATTAGCCTAGTACACACCTATGAACCTATGAACTCATATCCTCCCTTTAAAGCCAATGCAAGTGTCTTTTTTCTTCCAATCATATAAAATCTCTTTTGATGTCAGGCTGGCCTTACTCATCCCTTGGTTGATAATTATGTATTGTCCCTAGTGAGAGTAACTGGGATCATACCACAGAAAATATGAGGGGACTCATTTATGAGATAAAGCATTAAGGAGCTGCCTCTGAGGTTATTAGCAGCAGAAAAAGAAAGCAGGGTACTTATTAATTTGAACAAAAGGTTTACACTTCAGCTACACCTGATGTCAGGGTCATAAATTACCAGACATATTTTTAAGAGATTAATGAGTTGAATGTGGAGATTGCAAATGGCTCTGTCATTGGAAAGATTTCAAAGTTGACCCAAATGGCAGATAAAGTTGGATCCAGACAAGTGTTGTGCTTTGTGAATGGTTGAGCCGGAACATGGTGTAATGGGGTCCTAGGCAGGGTAATGGAGCAGACCCCCCCCCCACGGCCATTCCATTGTCCATTACTTAGCCCCCCCCCATGTACCATAAACACTGTTCAAAACAGTCAGCTACATACTATTTTTTCCCTTTGATTTTGAAATTATTACAGAGATATGGATTTAATTTAAAACTTTTAATTTATAGTCCCACTAGTCTAGTAGCCTCTTTTCAGGCAAGGCACAATGTGGTATTTATACTAAAACAGGAAATTTGGCCAGGACATCAAGGAACTTCCTTTACTTTTTTTGATATCTGACATGTTATCTTTTACACTCATCTGAGCTACCACCAGCTCAGGCAGGGGAGGCTTGATTTAACATCTCATCTGAAGGATGACATACTCAGGAGTGCTGCACTTCCCTTATGCTGTACTGCAGTGTCAGCAATTCATCTTCCTCATGTGGGACTAGAACCCACAGTCTTCTGTAACAAAGGAGAGTATGTTACCTATTGCTCCAATAACAGTGCTTTCAAAATTTAAAGCACAAAAACTGATGGCCATTTGCTAAACAAAACAAAACAGACAGCATGAGCAACAGGAAACATCTCTTCCCTTGAAACTCACATTCATTGAAAATGCAGTGAAACTCACATACATTGAACATGAACCTGGCCAGTGGTGGATTAACTGTGCCTTGGTCGCCAGACTATTTTCAGACCATGGCCCAGTATTTTTAGGACCAAATATTTAGGACCATACTTAAATGCATGTGTTCTTTGATTCACGTTCCTGATCATTTTACATTTATTTCATGTTTAATTAATTAATTTATTTATTTTACATTTGTTTACTGGGATAGTCCGACTGGATACATGCCCATTTTCAGCAGAGGCCCGGGGAGAAAAGCTTCACATAGACAAACTTACATAGATTACAAAGAAGTTAGCAAACAATTATAAAAACAAAGTGATTGTATACACTGGCTTAGTAGTGTTCCCTAGTAGGGACTCGCAATTCTCCTTTGTTCTATGTGTCTACTGAGCCAATGATTCAAAGACATGCAGATGAGAGTGAGATTTGATTTTATACAGCCACAGCTAAAGTTCAAACTAAAATAGAACTTTTGCAAGTATAAGACAAATTCTTAATGCATTTGTTAGAGTGCATTTTGATCTTGTAGTTTTGAATATTTTTTCCAGTAAGCACTGAAACAAAATGTATGAATCAATAATGACAAAAGTACCCATCTCAACCAAGTCCAACATTGACCGACTGGCTATTATCCACAGTGATTTACCAAAAACTCTGACAGTTGATGTACAGGATTGCAGCTTTCACTTCGTGTAACCAAGGTATAGGTTTGAGCCTGAGCAAGAAGATTAACTAAACTGCCCTCTGTTGCTAGGGCATTACACACATGTGCGTTAGCTTGTGCCTGCAAAGATTCCTAAATGATACAAACTATGCCCATTATGTTTGGGTTTCAGTAGCTCCATTCTGGTCTTATACTTGTAAAAGTTCCATTTTAGTTTGAACGTCAGCTGTGGCTGTGTAAAATAAAATCTCACTCTGATCTGCATGTCTTTGAATCATTGGCTCTGTAGACACATAGAAGCAGCATTGAGAGTAGGAAATGCTCTTAATGCCACAGTAGATGCATTGCTAAGAGTAGGAAATGTTTTTAAGCAAGATTTTTTTTAATTAAATTTAATGTTGTGGTTGGGACGCCCAGCCAGCACCTGGCCCTAGGCAGCTGCTTAGGTCAACTAGTGCTGGATCTCTCCCTGGTGAATGGAGGACCGCAGCAGTCATCCCTCCATATAATAGCAGTCGTGGACTCTGAGAACTACAGACCCATAAGTCTGATTAATCTTGTGCAAAGCCATGGGAAGAACTATCATAGATATGATTAATAATGACATAGAAAACCTTCAGACACTGGATCCATTCAGACAGAGCATGCCTATCAACCTGGTGGACTTCTTTAAAAAGGTCACCAAGAAAATGGATGAGGGCAAAATGATGCATACTATGTACCTCAACCTGGCTAAAGAATTTGATAAAATACCCCTCTAGGGCATTGTAAATAAACTCACAGAATTAGGCATTAACCCCTAATTTAAACACTGGATAGCCAGCTAGCTCTAATTTAGGACCCAGGAAATGAAGAAATGGAAGACCACCTCAGCAAAAAGAACAGTCAGTAGCGGAGTCCTTCAGGGGTCTGTGCTGGACTACCAAGGGCATCAATGGATGTGAAAACCCAAGTTATTATCAAAGGCTAAGATATCTGAACTTGTACATTGTCTCTTATAGATAATTAAGAGGAGATGTTATTCAGGTATATAGGACATTTAGAGACAATTACCTCTAGGAATATTTGGGGTTATCAAAAAGTAGTAGAGAATCATTAGACAACCTATGTATAAGATTTTATAGGACTGGGAAGTGTACTAAATTGGTTCTCTGAGAGAGCGGCTGATGCATGGAACACATGACCAAATTCCATTTTAGCCAGTACTAGTTTAGATATTTGTAAGAACAGCCTGGAAACTTATTACGGGAACAACTGTTTTGGTATATTGGCAGGCTAGAAGGCAATTAATGCCCATGTTTGAAATATTTGTATATATGCATGCATGCATATAAATATAAAGACATGTTAAACTTAAGGAAATAGATTTAAGCAAGTGTCCTAAATAATGGGGTGGGAAGTTGGCATAATGGTTAAGGTGTTTACCTTAAAGACACAAGATGCAGAGTTTGATTCTCACATGGGGTATTTGGCTAGGCTTAAAATGGCTCACAAGGGCACTTAGCCTAATACTAATCTATGAACCTTTTTCCTAAGGCTGTTCACATAATTCTCAAAGGAAATTCAGATGTAATTAAAATGCCAAGATCTTTATATTCATTTAATTCCTCAGTCAGTTTGATGGACATTTTGTTAGAATTTCCAAAATATAGTACCTAGCATTTATTTTTTTTTTAATTTAAGTCTGTTGTTATTGCCTATGCTGAGAACTCTTTCAGAAATGCATAGAAACACTCAGTTCCTCCAGACAACCAACTGTTAATCTACTTAACTAAGAAGGGGTTATAACTGTCGCCCTTTAAAGCATTGTTAAAAGATTTGTGGAGTAGACTATCAAAAGCGTTGGCTAAATCTAAGAAAATAACTTCTGCTTTCAAACCTTAGTCAAATGCAATAGTAACTTGATCACAGAATTCAATCAAATTTGTTAGTGTAAATGCTCCCAGCACTAAATCCATGTTGGGATAAGTCAATGCTGCACTTATGGTTCATATTGTCAGAAAGTAGGCTCAATATGCATTTCTCAAAACATTTGAAAATTGTTGAAGTAAAACTAATTAGTCTATAACTGACCACAGCAAGTGTTACCTTTTTTAAAAATTGGTGAGATGATAGCTCTACACACCTTTTATACTTTTTATTATCTTATCCCCCCTACAGAAGCCAAAAGTGAAAACATGGTACACAGTGACCCAGTGTTTGATGCACCTATTTAACATTCTTTAATACAACGCAAAATGTATAAACAAACTTTAAACAAAGGCATTTAATTTTCAGTAGCAGCTGAGGTAGTTAAGCCATTCTTAAGAGTAATGCACAGCCACATTTATATACAAGAAAAAGAAATCAGTCACTTTTCTGGTCCTTGGATGTGATTACATTTTTGGAAGTGCTGTGGTAGTCTGACTTCACTAAGTCTACCACCCTAAGTCACTCTGACTGGGCAGGAACCAGTGGAGGAAGAAGGGTTAGGCATAAAGTTAAAGCATTTCAAGATTCTTTCAGTTTATCTTATTGGGACAGTTTAGGCAACATCAGGAACATTTGACTTAACATTCAGATTCGAAACAGTGTGTGCATCTCTGGAACACATTTTGGATTTGAGACGTCTGCCTTTGTCTTGGATTACTGTTTGTGGTGAAGCCTTCAAAGAAACAAAGACACTGATTGGTTAAGGACTCTGTCATCCTCGGTTCAAACATGTGGGTGTGGCTTTTTGATACTCGAATTTCATATTGAGGTTGTTCAGTTAGGATTTGGTTACTTTTCTAATTATGTCTCAGAATGATAATACCCTTGGTTTGCTGCATGTGGGACCATGATTCATCTTTTTTTTTTTTTTATCACAACATCAGCTGTCTCACACTTTCTCTCCCCCTTAAACTTAATGTACACTGTTTGGCTAGACTGAAAGGACTTGGGTAGAATGTCTGTTATAAAAATTCTTAAGAGTTTATTGCTGTTTGGCCATTTCTTATAGTAGATGTAAATTAGTTTTTGGTTCAAGTCCTAATTTGTCTTCCAGGCATTAGCTCTGCAGGGCTTAAACCTGTAGCACTGTGTAGAGTTGTTGTTGTTGTGTCTTTCGGCTTTTCCTGGTTAGGGGTCGCCACAGCGGAACTCCGGTCCGCTAATGATTGCTAGTTGATTTTTACGTGCCGAGTTACCAGCCCTGATGCACAACCTTTAACGAAGGTACACCCATTCACGCATGCCTCCACGCAGAAGATGCTCAAGCTGAGAATCGAACCGGACAGCGTCTTACTGTAAGGCGACAATGCTACCGCAGCACCACCACCGTAGCACTGTGTAGAGTAGCATAGTAAAAACATGAGAACTCCATGAGAATCATGCTGATGTAGAATCTTTAACAGTTTGAGCTGCTCTGTCTTCAGATTCGCTGAACTTTGGATGAGGAGGAGGTGCTGTAGTACGTATGAAGTCATAGTCCTTGGCAAATTTTTGGAACTGACTAGATATGAACTGTGCATCATTATCTGCAAGCAGTTCAGTAGGGTTGCTGTGTCTGGTAAACAGACTTAAACCTTGCAATGATTTATTGGCTAGTCATCACTGACACTTGCAGTATCTCTGCATTCTGAAAGTAATAGTGGACTGCTACAGGGGCAGCTTTTCCTTTGAAACTACAGAAGTCAGCAACTATTTTCTGCTAAGGGCCATGTGGTAAAGTAATTGATGTAATACTTCTCTCCATTTGGATGATTTGTGTGTGATACAAAACTGGCATTCTGATACAAGCTTTGCAATATCCATGTTAATGTTGGGTTCCCATACCAACTTCTTGGCTTATTTATGACACTTAGTTAGGCCTTGGTGTCCTTTGTGTATTTGTTTTAGCACTTTGGCAGATTGTGAAGAAAGTACAGCTATTTTGTCATGCTACAGTAACAATCTATCATGTTCAGAGAGTTGTATTAAGAAGGTGTAGTACTTGTACATGAGATGCTTCTTCTGTGTCCAGTTGTTGGGGCATTCATCACTTACATATTTGATGATTGTAATGGGTTGTCATATGTGGCAGTTTTTTCTGTTCTTTCTAGCTCTTTTGTAGTCAGTGATTGATTTGCCAGGGTGTTCTGTACATAGAGAGCAAAGTCTTCTTCAGTGTCCAATTACATCTACTCAGGTATTGAGTTTCTCAATAACATGTCAGCCAAGATTAATTGTTTTCCAGGACTATGAATTGCTCTGGCATTGAAATACCTCAGTCTCATAAGAAATGGTAGGTAATTGGGTTGGACTGCTTCCACATCATAGAAATTAATCAGTAAAATCAGTAATTTGTGGTCAGTTTAGAGTTAGACATTTTCTAGACCCAGTAGGTGTCTGCAGAACTAATCACATGCCTACATTCACAAGGTACCCTGCGAATATCTTTGTTTAGCATCAGTTAGCATTCTAGAGCAATATGCAGGTGGTCTCAACCCTTGTCCACCTATATGGAGTCACCTAGTTCTTAGGCCATAGTTACTGGCAGCAGCACAACAGTTGGTTTTGTAACATCATAATACGTGACCCCCTGGAGAAGTCATTAGTATTTGCTTAACTTTGCTGAAAGCTTGAACATTCCCTTGTGATCAGGGTACAACTTTCTTTAATAAATGTGTGAGTAAATGTGGCAATGTGACCTGATCTGGTATTATCTTGCCTAAGACATTTACCATGCCTATAACCTGATGTAGCTCTGTTACACTGGTTGGACTTTTTAGTTCTGTTTTGACTCTGAATTTGTTTAAATCTAGTCTGATTCTGCTAGCACGTATGCTGTGCCTCAAATTCTTTATCTCAGATGTTGCAAAACAGCATTTGTCTTTATTCATCTTCAGATCTGAGGTTTTTAATGGTTTGGAGCACTATCTGAAATCTCACAGCATGTGTTTCTTTAATTGGACCAAACACTGGCACATCATCCATAACAACTACAGCATCTTCATGCCCTTTCAACAGGTTGGTCACCCACATCAAAATATTTCTGGTGATGAAGTTATACCAAATGGAATCGACATTGGCACCCTACCCTACATTCCCATGGCAGTGTTTTGTAATGAAGGGTGTCAGCTTTTGCTTATCCTTCTGCAGGGGTACCTGCCAAAACCCTCCAGTGTCTAATGCGGAGAAAAGTCTGACATCAAGCAGGATACGTACGGCATTCTCTAGATTAATTAGAATAAACCTTTTTCTCATAATTGCATCATTTAACTTTCTCAAGTCAATAAATATTTTACTCCGCTATTCTTTTTAATGACCAGAACCTCGGGTACAAGCCATATTGTCAATTTAGTTGCACTATCAATAACACTTAGAGTGTTCATGCATTTTAGTTTAACATCTGCTTTGGAGAGTATAGGAAATGGTATTCTGCTTGGTGTGTGGTCAAGGCATATGGAACAGTATCTGGTTTTAACTTTATTTTTATTGGCTCAAAGTTAATCAGACTCATCAGCATTAATTTCAGTTATTGTGGACCTTTTCTTAGAGGATCGTGAACTATTCTGGCAGATAAAAACAAATGCAGGGGTCAATCCTGGTTTAAGTGACAACATTTCTATTAATTGTGTATTTAAGCTAAATCTTTAGGGGGTTTGTGAGGTTTTATTAGCTGTACCTTTATTTTAGGGTATGTGATATTAATGTAATATTTTATTCAAGTTTTTAACTGTGTTTCTTTGGGCTTTTTCCTTGATGTGTTATGTGATTAATGTTGCCATGTATTTAAACTGAGTTTGTGTGCTAGTCTGTTATTCTGAAGAAGTTTCATACTTGTAAGCGATCATTTAAATTATTTTAACCTTGACTTAGCTGGCACTTTTCTAGTATTGTCGTACAATGTCCTTCCCAGTTTGTATTTTTGGTGGTGTTCTCTGTTTGCTTTTAGTTTTATACATTTTAAGTGGTTACTGGTTTGTTGCTTTGAGTTTTGGTTACTTCTGCAGTCTGCCCCCACTAAAATGCTGCAGTTCGACTGAGCAGATTAGTAGTACATCTACCCAAACCCCATACTTGTATCCCTTCCACCCAGCCACTGCTGGGAATCTGCTAATGCACTTGCGTCTGCTTGCAGGGCTGTATATTTCCATTTCTGTTTCATGTACTGGGGATGCTTTGAGAGTCTTCTGTAAGCAGCACGTGATATAGCAGTAACATTAGCCTCTGCATCAGTCTTAAAGCTTACTGGAGTGCCATGAATTAATTGGGAGTTTCACTTCCCAGACTGATTCAGTGTCTGGCATAGCAGTCTCTGAACCCCCAAAATGCTTTTTGACTAATTTTCTCAGTGTTATTCTCAGAGGCCACACATTTTAGCAGCTTAGACTTACAGATGACAGCAGAATGTATCCCCATTTTGCTGCATTCCTTATACCCCCTGCTCTGACGCAGCATGTAAATGATCACATCTTGTGCATTTCCCAAGCTTGCATTCACTCTGTGTCTCATGCACACACTTACTTTGGCTATTATCATGTGTTTTACTGGCGTTACTATTTTCTTTACATTTTCCTTCAAATGCATAGTGCTGTATTCGTATTAGTATTCTGCCTCTGTGCTAGTTCAGCATTGCTATCATCTGACTTGATTTTCCAAAGTTAAAATTCACTTCCACCTTTAACTTTTGAGAGATTTCTGTACAAGCTACCCAGTTCCAGGTTTAGCGCCAGTTTGTTCATATTTACTTTGGTCAAACCCGGTTTTTAGACTGTAGTGTTCATACAAGTGCATGACAAAAACTTCAACCCTGTCTTATAGCTTGAGGACATCTGTGAAAGCATGCCCTTTTATGAAGAATATTTCTTTTAGCTCAAACTGTTCATTGAGCTTACTTATTACTGAGTCATATTACAAGCATAGCTAGGGTGTGGTAAAGGGGGGCAGCTGCCCTAGACACAAGGTGTTGGTGGCATGATCATGAGTGTCGAGAACATCATTTTTTCTTAATTATTTTTTGCTTGTTTGTTTTGTTTTTCTCCTCACATCAACATGAGGGCATTACAGATGTGAAGTGGAGCATTGGAGAACAGTTTTTTTTTATTCTTGGCTCCTCACATCGACTTGAGGACATTACAGGTGTGAGGTGGCACTCCTTGGTGAAGAGATCGGGAAGCGGCACTGGGCACCAGATGAACTAGTCATGGCTCTGACTCGTATGAAACAGATTTCTCTAGCCAACAAAAAATAAAAATTAACTCTGAATGGCTTTCATTTCTTTGCCCATACCATAAAAAAATGTTTACCTGGATTTCTTCAATGTCTTCATTCAGATTGGCTGCAATTCAGAAAGTGCAAAGCTCTGCCTCCATGATGGGTAAACAAATGGCTTTGCAAAGTTGAATGGTTGTGGTTGGTTGAACTTGGCCATTTCAGTAATTTTTTGTTTATTTTAGGGTAAAAGACTGATAATCAGTGGGACAACTGTATTTAGAGGTAGACCAACTATTCTTTTTATAAAAACACTGTCTCCAAGCTCAGTGGGGTTCATGTGACCGTTTGGTGCAGTTTTCTGATCAGAATGGCATTTTTTAGTCTTTTTCCATTAAAGACTTCCCAGTTTTGACACCACATGATGGTGAGCCTCAAAGGTTGCCCAGTCATATTGCGCAAAGTTGCTAATAATAGCATTATACACCAACATTGAAAGCGGAAATGAATCTTTAATAGGATTATTGATGTAGGGTACACACTTTTTGCTCCTGTGGCATGAGTAATTGGAAAAGCATGCACATAGTCAATATAAATGAGTGAAAAGGCATTAGAGATGATGTGCTTTCAACAAGAAGATGTACTGAACTGCTGTGATGAAGGTAACATGAAACACTAACCCAAAAATTATGACTCCTCTTAAAGATACCGTTAGCATGCATGCACTATGTACTCACATATGCCTACATATGTGACAGTTTATGGTGCTGTAATATGGGTCTGGTAGAAAAATAAGTGAAGGACCAAACCACGACAAGAGGAAATAAATTAAACTTAGTTTAATTGTGAGCACTTTTGCAGCAATTCAAGCCACTTTATCAGCCAAATTACCGCATTAAAACTCATCACATTTAAAATATGAAACAACCAATAGAATGACTGTTCCCATTAAATATTTAAACACTTATTAAAGCAAAAAGACTTTCAGCTTTTCCCGGTTAGGGGTCGCCACAGCAGAACTCCAGTCCGCTCATGATTGGCAGTGGATTTTTAAGGTGCCGAGTTGCCAGCCCAATGCCCAACCTTCAACGAAGGCATGCCCATTCAGGCTCGCACCTACCTGCATGTTTTTAAAGTCACTCGACTGCGGGGAGGACATGCAGACTCCACACAGAAGGCACTCCAGACAAGAATCGAACGGGAGAACCTCTTGCTGTGAGGTGACAATGCTAACCGCTGCACCACCGCGGCTGACCAAACACTTATTAAAGCAAACATGTCATAAAAGCAAGTCCATATGCCATCATATAAAGTGTATAGCAAGGAAATACATACACTAAATAAAGATACATATATTTTTATGTTTTTATAAATTCTACCTAATAACATCCCTAGCTTGTAATATAGGTTAATTGAGGTTTATCATTAAGACCTCTCCCCTTAGTAGCTTGCATCTTGATATTCCACTTTAATTCTGAAGTTTCTGTCCTATTCCTAATGTCCCCACCATGTTTATTAGGCTGAATAAGTTCAATAGCCATAAATTTAAAATGATATGTAGAGCCATTCTGTAAGACATGCCTGGTGAATGCATTGGTGTCTATGCCTTTATTGTTGTTATAGACGTGTTGTCTTATACAGTCTCTTAGCCTCCTGTCTGTCTTACCAATATAGAAAGATAAACATGTCTTACAGTAGGCAAGGTATACCACATGAATAGAGTTACAACTAGCATGTAATCTAAACACTAAGATTTTACCTGTGTCTGGGTTCTTATCTAAGGGACCATGTAAGAGAGTAGGTCTATAACATCAATAAAGGCATAGACTTAATGATGGGACTACAATTAGACATATATTACAAGCTAGGGACGTTATTAGGTAGAATTTATAAAAACATAAAAATATATGTATCTTTATTTAATACAGAAGTTAGTAGTTTATTGGCTATTTTGGGCTAATTTCTATCCCTTTCATTTCCCTACTATAAAAACTGTGTTTGCACGGTTTTGCGCACCGGGCAGTGCTGGTTAGCTATGGTTAAATTATTCCTGGCTCCACTAAGTCTCCTCTTTAGTTTTTCCCTTGAAACTAGTCTAACTCTCAACCTAAGCACTCAAAAAGCATCTTGCAGCCCAGCACTTGCTCAGACCTAATAGCAAGCACTAATATACCCTGACACTGATTGCCCAGAAGGGCAAGGCTCTTTATTCACCCCTTACCAACCAAGTGACTAAGCAGCTCACCATACTATTCAGGCATGACCAAAGGGCAACTTCAGGTGCACTCTCCAGTCAAGCTGGTGAATCTGGGTATCCTGAGGCAATGTTACAACTGCCTCATGTACACAGACAACCCTCTCCTCCTACTACAAAACACTAACATATGCGAGAGATGCAATTATACAGCCAAACTGGAAGCTAAGCTGTCTCCACCTAAGACTGGAACAGACAGTCAAGAGGAGAAGGTTAACACTTGCACCACAACTCCAGCCGCATGCAGACCTACTAAAACAGCACTGGCAAAAAATACACATAAATACACAAAATTATATTCGGAGGCTGTAAACAAAAACCTGCAAAAGCATCATAGACCTCCAAAGCAGACACCCAAACAACCTGCACTTCCTGTCACAAACCAGGCAACACATAAAACACAAAATCAGTGTGCACAGCCCTTAAAGTGAAATCAACAAAATTAATTCGTGAAACAGAGTTATTATCTCTGAGGAGCAGCCATCAAAATCAACTATAAAGCTACAATCTCTCTCAGTCTAATGGCGCACGACATGAGAAATCTCTGAAAAACTGGTTCCTGGTTCAAGGCTCCAGACCAACACTGACACAACTGCACACCATTGGCCACATTTGGCTGGCCACAACCACAGGAAAGACAAACACAAAGGAGGGTGTAGGAGGGGTAGGATATCTACCCTCAGGCTATGAGTTACTCCGATGATGATACATGCAACTAACATCAGCAAATCATCCATGGCAAACTTGCAATGCAAATTGTGGCCTGCTTACAGATCACACTCCACCACTCCACCCCACCACTTCTGGAGACACTGGAAACTGAAAGACAACAAACACCTGATACAACACCCTGATGGTCGATTACCCTACCCCCACTGGGACTGACAAATCACGACTCAAGTACAATTCCCAGGCCCCAGCTCTGGAAATTCATCAACAAAATGCCTTGGTTCAGCTGGTAAACTCTCTTACCAGAGGTGAAAACATATTGAGCCTGGTCATCACCAACATGGGCGACGGATGTTCCACACCGGAGGTCAGCCTGTCACTGGTTAGATCAGACCATAAACTAATCACTCTGGATGTCCACACCCCACCACCACCCCCAACTAAGGAAATCACAGTTAAAAACTTTTCTAAAGCAAACTTCGCCTTATTTAAGACAGAAGTGGTAGGTTTCACAGCCCCCATGCTAAAGGATAACGCTGCCCAAGATGCAGAAACCTTTACAAATGCACTCTATGAGCACCTACAAGGATGCATGGATTGTGCCATCCCTAGCAAAACCAAGACTCACCCCTCTAAGAGAAGGAAACCAGTTTGGTGGACCCCTGCAATAAACAGGCTATACAATAGAAGGAGAAAACTAGTTCAGAAAAAAAGCAAATCCCAAGAAGGAAAGACATCCCTGATCAGTATCAGTAAGAAACTGAGGTCCTTCATGAAATCATCCAAGGCTAACTTCCAAAGAAAAATAGCCAAGGATTCAAAAGATAACCACAAAGCCTTATTTAGCTATGTTAAGAATCTAAGTGGCAACTCGCAGATATGCACTGAACTAGTGCAAAATAGCACAAAATATACTGAACCTACTGATATTGCCAACATCCTGGCAGATAGATTCAGTGCAAAATTCACCCCCCGCTCACCTCCAAAAGGGTCCACAACAATACCGGAAAAGTGTAGTTTCCCATAAATTATAGACACACAGGTGAAAACAGCCCTTTCAAAAGTCAAAAACACAGCATCAATGGGACCAGATGGTGTCCCAGGCTGCATCTTGCACGAACTACAGAACGAACGAACTCCCCACCTAAACACGCTGTTCAACCTCAGCCTCTTCACAGGCTACATGCCCATAGAATGGCACACAGTAATGGTTATTCCTCTCCACAAAGGTGGGGCCACAACTGACCCTGGTAACTACCACCCCATAAGCCTGACTAGCCTGGTCTGCAAGGCTATGGAGTGCATCATCATGGAACTCATTAACAAAGACATTGGGAACCTCCAAACACTTGACCTGTCCCAGTTCGGCTTTGTTAAGGGCAGATCATGCCTACTAAACCTGACTGACTTCTTCGAGACAGTTACCAAGGCCATAGATGAGGGAAAGGTGGTTCACACAGCCTACCTTGACCTCGCCAAGGCTTTCAACATCTTTCCCCACTCGGGTATTACAGAAAAACTCACCAGCCTGAACAAAAACTCCTACGTCACGAGATGGGTTGCCAACTGGCTTACAGACAGAACTCACATGGTAAGAATAACGGGCTCCAGGTCCGACTCTAAACCACTCACAAGTGGTGCCCTGTAAGGCTTGGTCCTGGGACCACTACTGTTCAGCATATACTTCTCAGAAGTACAGGCAAACACAGAAGGACTATGGTTAACCAAGTTCACCGATGACTGCAAACTGGGAGCCATAATTGACTCTCTGGCTGACACTGACATCCTCCAAAAGGGCCTTACTGAGACGGACATCTGGTGTCAAAGTCATGGCCTCAAGCTAAATGCCTAAAAATGCATAGTCATCCCGTTTGGGAAAAACAGAACACCCACGAATTACCACATAGGTGGCAGCCCCCTTAATACAGAAGAGGTAATAGGAGATCTGGGGACCCAGGTAGATAGTAATCTCTCCTTTGACAATCATATTGCCAAAGTAGTTAGGAAATCCTTCTATGTGGCCCATCTAATTACTAAAGGGTTCGCATCTAGAAATAAAGAGGTTATAGTGCCCCTGTACTCATCACTCATTAGACCCATCATAGAGTACAATGCCCCATTTGGGATGTACCTCACAAAACACTTCCAACAGCTTGAAAGACCACAAAAGTGCCTCACCAAGAGGATTACTGGTCTCAAACATATGTCGTATGCAGCCCGACTGAAAAAACTCTGGCTGTACTCAGTGGCATATCGCTTACTCACAGGTGATCTCTGCCTGACTTACAAAGTCATGTCCAACTCAGAATTGATGGACATGCTCCACCTAAAGAAATCCAAGTCACTGCAAGCCATGTGCTCTAGCGAGCCAGACCTCGCCACAACAATAAATAGAACATGCAGGAGGGATAGATTCCTGTCACAGAGACTCCCTATGCTTTGGAACAAAATTCCAAATTACATCAGGCAGAGCCGCTCACTAACACTCTTCAAGAGAAACCTTGATGAGTGGATGGGTTACAGAAAATACACCCCTGGGATCACTTCATTGGCTCTGCTTGACAAAGGATCAGTTAATTAATCAATGGGGTGGCGAAAGCCGACACACTCTGGCTAGGCTTATAAATGCCCTCAGCCAGATAGACTAGTACCTACCTATGAACCTATGAACCTGTATGTATTTCCTTGCTATACATTTTACATGATGGCATCTGAACTTACTTTTATGACATGTTTGCTTTAGTAAGTGTTTTAAATATTTAATGGGAACAGTCATTCTATTGGTTGTTTCATATTTTAAATGTGATGAGTTTTAATTTTTGAATTTGTCTGATGAAGTGGCTTGAATTGCTGAAAAAGCACTCACAATTAAACTAAGTTTATGTTATTTCCTTTTGCCGTGGTTTGGTCTTTCACTTGTTTTTATTGGATTTCCTCTTGGTTTTCTGTTGGACCATTTATCCGCACTGCTTTGATTATTTTCTGTCCTGTAGTAGTGATCCTTTTATTCATATAACTGCTGTTTCAGGGAGTTATCACATAGCTACACCTTTCTTGCACTTGGTTTATAACTATTCTTCTTGGTTAGAAACTATGTTATTACCTGTATATGGAACAGTTAATGAGTAACTGTTCTCCTGGTATGTTTTATCTGCCTTTCGACAAAACTGTGCTTGAAAAGGGTTGTTCAAGAAGTTTGCATTCCTAAGTCAGTAAAATCAAACTGCAGACATTCTAATCAGAAAGATTTAAATTTCTTATAATTGGCTTCTTGACTGGGGTGTGATCTGGACATAGTAAAACAATAACACAATCCACAGAGAGATCCGTTACTTGAAGAATCAGCTTCTAATTTTCTACTACAGGATGTTTCATCTACTAATGAAGATTGACCACTGGGATACAGGAGAATCAATTCACTTATAGAGTTATTGGATAAATGAATAATTAAATAAACAAACAAGCAAACAAATAAATCATAAATGTAGTTTTTACTTTACTTATTTGCACAGTTATGGAATTAAAAAGACTTATTACTAGCTACAGTAAGGAAATAAATAGTCAGATCAGCAAACAATTGTATCAGGTCACCTTTAAAAAATACCTCAATTCAGTAATACTGTTAAGATCTAGGGACAATTAGGACACAATTATGAATTTTCATAAGTTAGAGAAGCCAGGTATATATATATATATATATATATATATATATATATATATATATATATATATATATATATATATATATATATACGTGTGTGTGTGTGTGTGTGTGTGTGTGTGTGCAAAACACAGTTTCATATTATGAATGAAAGACCAGCTGACAAGCTTTAAAACAGAACAGAGTGTTTATTTGAATCTGCATGAATGGATAGTGGCAGTCTAGCAAAACTGTTTGAAGGAATGTCTCTCTAATATGTGTTGTGGATGTGAGACATAAAACATGGGGAAGAGATGTAGAACATTTAATAAAACATGGAAAAGACGTGGAGCATTTAATATCAAGGGCTGGCTTTCTAATGTTTACTGTTGTTGTGGGACATGAAACATGGAGAAAACAAAATAGATGACTTGATTTACTCCACATCTGGATAGTCTGGAGTAAGCTTCTTTAACACCCGAGTTGTGAAATATTACCCAATGAGTAAGGGTCTGCCATGAAATTTATGGCTGCCCACCACCAAAACTTTGGCAAAATGGATTATACCAAGCCTATTACCAAAGCCTTATCTTGGGATGGATGTTGGATAACATCCTTAATGAAGGAAGAATGCATCTCTCACAAATTCATTATGCGAGAGATGCATCTATATCATGAACCTAGAATCCAGGCTCTCACATTCACCAGATAGTTCCTCTGATACTAAGCAGGTTGCCAGTATGCATACCTCACCTCCTGCATCTACCAAACCAACAAAATATAAACCTACATATGCAAAGGTCCTTACCAGAAGCTTACCTAAACATCAGAGGCCTCCCAAACACAAACAGAGGCATGATTCACATAATACATCCTCTGCAGAACATCGTACACATAATATATTCCACACCAGTGTCTCACCGATCAAGTCTCTAAGGCATAACACAGAAACAAACATCTTAGTCATAGGTCATAGGCAACTCAGTTGTGAGGCACACAGATGTCCCTCTCACTAGGTTGGATAATGAAAAAGTCCTGATCAGCTGTCTGTAAGGTGGCAGGATCCACCACATCATACATGCACTCAAGTTTACTGTTATGCCTCCATCATAGTCCATGTTGGTGTGAACGACTTGAGACATACCTCACTGGACTATATGAAGAGAAACATGACTGAGCTCTCTGATTATGTGTCTCAGGCAGGTATGTCCCAAGCCTTAAGCATCATTTTACCTTTGCCTAGGATGATACCTCAATACAAACAAAAAATGATTGACTTCAACAATTGGCTTAGTTTCTGGTGTCATTTAAAGGTGTTCCAGAATCTGTCAGCTTGGGATGACATGGTCGACAGACCTCGATGCTTTGCCAGAGTTGGTCTTCATCTGTCACCCCTGGGATTTCGGTTACTGGCTAAGGCTCTTGCCACCCCAGCAGTGCCTTTTTTAGGCAATGTCACAAGAACAAAATTCCCAATGGAAAAATATCCTCTAAAAACAACCTCAAGGTTATACTGCGAAACGCTAGGAGTCTAAACCAGAAACTGCACTCACTGGAAGCAGTTCTCACCTTGGAAGATGCTGACATTTGTGCAGTCACTGAGACCTGGTTTAAATCTGCAAAGAGCATGCTAGTTATACCAAGCTGCATTTTCTTCCACATGTTCAGACCACAAACTGAAGATGTGAGAACTAAAGAAAGTGTGTATCAATATTCATTAAAGATAAATACACCTGTAGATTGGTTAAACAGCACGATTCCCTTTAATTACTGCAGGTGCAATTGACTGTAGGGAAGACCCCTCTTCAGACCATTGCCAGCTATAGGGCCCCCTCCATGAATCAGGACATCCAGTCAGCCTACTTGGATCTACTTGAGTCAATTAAGATACAACCAAACACCCTGGTTTTGGGTTATTTTTAATTACCTGTCCATTGACTTGGTAAATGATGTGTTCTAACTCACTTGCCCAAAGGTTCCTGGACTTTACTAACTCCAATACCTTGGACCAGCTGGTTAATACACCCACAAGGGGCTCAAACATCCTGGATCTCGTGCTCATCAACATGGGGGACTGCTGTACTACCCCCAGTGTATGGCCATCTCTAGTGAGATCTGACCACAAATCAGTCTCACTAGAAGTAAGTATGATACAAACTCCCCTCCCCTTAGCAACATGGCCAGTTGTAACCTCTTATGTGACAGCATAAATAGCTTCATAGCTCCTCCACCCACTGATGGAACGGACACCTATGCTGTACCTGACAAAACCAAAGCAAGATCTTCAAGGAAAAAAACAAATCTGCCTTTTGGATAACTGCCATTAATAGGCTATACAATAGGAGAAAGAAATTGCTGTCTTAGAGTAGGAAGGAACAGTCTCAAAACTGGAAACACTCCCGCCTCAGCTTAAACAAGCAAATAAGACATCTAGTGAAGTCCTCCTACTAAGTCCTCCTAACTACTAAGGATAACCAGAAGGCATCCTTTAGTTACATCCATAACCTCAAAGGTAAGGCCCAGATTTGCACTAAACTCATAATTAATTTTATTACATATACAGAACCTGTGGATATTGCAAACCTGCTGGCTGACAGATTCAATGAAAACTTCACTCCCTTGTGCCTGCCACATATACCCCAAAGCATCCCTAACACCTATCCCCCACCTAGTATCTCCAAAGAGCAGGTCTTAAACTCCCTTTCCAAGGCCAAAAATACAGCCTGTATGGGACCAGATGACATCCTGTGCTGTGTTTTACATGGGTTAAAACAGGAATTAGCATCACCATTGGGCACACTTATCAATCACAGCCTAAACACTGGCTTCATCCCAGTAGAATGGAAAACAGAAAACCGTCATCCCTTTACATAAAGGGGGTGTATCCATGGACCCCAGGAATTATGGACCCATTGGCCTAACCAGCCTTAGCTGCAAAGCCATGGAATAAATCATCATGGACCTTATTATTAGGAACCTTCCCACCTCACTAACCATTATTTCATCCCTCATATAACTGTCTCCCCTACTGTCTCATATAACACTGTCTCCACATCACTGTATCAGTACATTTCTCTCTCTTCTAAACTGCAGACACCAACCCACCCATATTTTCTCCTATTTCCCTACTATTTCACCATGTCAGTTATCACCACTCTTTTGGGCAACTTTCTCTTACTTATTACCCTCTACGTAGCCTCCCACTTCACTACCTTCATCACCATCAAACATAACACACTACCCCTCTCCTAACTCCCCACTATTACATACCATACAAAACCAAATATCCATTTTAACATCTGTTCTAACCTTTACACTAACTCTAACATATTGCTCTTCCACTATAAATATGTCCATATCCCCAACCCTTTTTCCTATCCAGATTTCCTTCATCGACATCCAGGTTCAAACTCTCTCTCCTCTATACTTACTAACAGAAATCCAACTCCAAGCTGACATACATCCTAACCAAGGACCTATACAGCTACTCCCACCACACCCAAACCACCCACCACACTTGCTAATATTACCCTCCATCTTCTTCCCCTAAAAAATTCCAAATCAGACTTACTCATAACTAATTTTAACCTCTGGAATATCACAAAAAATGATTGACTTCAACAATTGGCTTAGTTTCTGGTGTCATTTAAAGGTATTCCAGAATCTGTCAGCTTGGGATGACATGGTCGACAGACCTCGATGCTTTACCAGAGTTGGTCTTCATCTGTCACCCCTGGGATTTAAAAAAAAAAAAAAAACTAATGAATTTAATGTAGCCCTAACTACCTACACTTCTGATATAGTAATTATAGAAACATGGCTAAAACCCCACATTAAAAATGAGGAAATAGTCACTAGTGGTTATAATGTTATCAGACAAGATAGGCTGAACAAGCGTAGTAGAAGCATTGCCATCATGTATAAAAATTTCCTCAAAATTGAAAAATTAATCTGTACTTTCCCCAGATCAATCAAAAGCAGAAATTCTAACTACCCAATTTGAAGTAAATCCACATAAAAAACATTATAATTATTGCCTCCTACATACCACCAGGAAATAATCTACCTACCATTGAAAGTCTTCTATCTTGGGCATCCTCTACTTTCAACCAAGAAACTATAGTGCTAGGTGATTTCAACTTAGACTGGCTATCCTGCTCATATGACAACCCCTCCAATTTTATCAATTTATTCAATTTCACCCAAACTATAAACTTTCTCACTAGAATTGATAAACACACTAAGAAAGAATCTATTCTAGACTGGATACTAACCAATAAGCCCAACTTTGTCCACAAGGCTGGGTGCCTCTCAGATTCTCTCAGTGATCACTCCCCTACCTTTCTTCTAAGGAAATGCATTCACTCCCCCTGTAATATCACTTTCAAACACATACACAACAAAATAAATTTTTCTTCTACCATCTTAAATTCTCTACTTCAAAACTGCAACTGGTCACCTCTAAAATCACTCCACCTAGACCAAGCTGTACAATATTTTAATGATACCTTCCTCAACATCCTTAATAACCTTGCTCCAACAAGAAAAATTTGCTCCAAAGCCAAAAACATACCTTGGATAACCAAAGATGCTAAATCTCTTATTAAACAAAGGGATAGAGCCTGGACTGCTTATCAAACCTCCAAAACCTCAGAAAACCTCACCTCTTACAAACAACTAAGAAACCTAACTAAGAAGCAAATATTATCTGACAAAAAATCTTATTTTCTAGCTTTTCAGCAAAAACACAAATAACCCACAAAAATTTTGACAAAACCTTAACTACCTCCTCAACCCTGACAAAACATATACCCCTGCACCATCTACAACAAATAGCACTGAATGTATAGCATTACAACTATCAATTCACTTTTAAACAACAACAAATCTAACCAACCCCTTACAGTGCCTACCTCTACTTACTCTAAACCCAACTACTTCCCTTTCAAACCCATATAAACCTCTTACATCAAAAAACTCCTGTCAAAACTAAAACCTACCTGTCTAGCAGCAGACTAACTCCTTAATGACTTCTTAAAAACTGCTGCAAGCTCCATTGCCTATCCCGTATATATCCTAATCATCGTTACATCGCAGAACAATATGTCCCCATACTATGGAAAACATCCCATATCATCCCCCTCCACAAGGAAGGCCCTTCTAAAGATCTCTCTAATTATCTGCCCATTGCCATTTTCTCACCCCTAGCGAAATTCTTAGAGAAATGTACCCATAAGCAGCTCCTAGACCACCTGACTACAAATAACCTCTTATCTAGTTCACAGCACGGCTTCCATCCAAAACACACTACCTCCACAGCTATCATAAGTGTCACTAACATCAACCTCCTCAAAAACAATGGACAACTAGTCTCTACTATATTCCTTGATCTGTCCAAAGCTTTTGATATGATATCCCACCAACAGCTACTCAACACTCTAGCCACCTTCAACCTCAACTCTTCAGCTCTCAACTGGTTCTTTAGCTACTTTACTAATTGACAACAGGCAACTAGTAACTAAACTCTCCACACTCCTCCCAGTCTCTGTTGGGGTTCCTCAGGGTTCCATCCTTGGTTCTCTCCTTTTTATTGTATTCACAAATAGTCTAAACACTGCCACTAAACCTGCTTCTATCATTCAATATGCTGATGACGCTACTCTTATTTGCTCTGCTCCCACACCCCAAGAACTCTAAGATAAACTGCAAAAGTCGTTTCTAGATATTGAAAATTACCTAAATGAACTTCAACTCATCCTAAACCCAAACAAAACAAAATCAATGATCTTCTCTAAGAGGAAATCCAAAGCAAAACCACCTCCTCTCTCCATCTGCTCTTCTAATGAATGACAATATAATAGAAACAGTTAACCAAACAAAACTACTTGGTGTCACAATTGACAACAACCTAACATTCGATAAACACATATCACTCACTATTAAGAAAGTTCACATCAAACTTGGTGCTCTATATAGGGCCAAACCTTACCTTACCTTACTCAAAATGCCAGACTAGCCACAGCCAGATCCCACTTCCTATCTACTCTTCTCAACTTTTCACTAACCTGCGCAAGTCTGATTTACATCTACTTTAATCCTGCTATATGCTATAACAAAATAACAAAATTTGCTGCTAATATACCCAATAGGACCCATTACTGCCTTGCTCTTCAAAAATTACACTGGCTTGAATTTCCCTACCTGTTATCACTCAATCAGCTCAACACTGCCCACTCCATTATCCACAAACCTGAAAACTGTCCTGCACTCTCCAACCTAGTGCAACTAAATACCAACCCCAGGACCCTTAGATCATCTGATAAACTTAAACGCAAGGTTACAAAGTCCCATAATTACTTTGGTGACTTTCTCTTCTCCTTCAAAGTAGCCAAACAGTGGAATCTATTATCTCAGAATATCTTAAAAAACACAGATTGTTATAGCTTAAAAAAAACTCCTAAAGGAATACCTTACTCAACAATGGCTATGCTCCTGTAATACTCCTGGCTAGTTTCTCATGCCTTCGATCAAATGTCTTCTATTCTGCTATCTTCTTTTCTTACTTCCACCAAATGAAAATACCACAATGTTTTTTAGTTATTTATCTAATGAGTTTCATATTACTGTCTGTAGTAAGGCTTAAGAAATGTAATGTTTTCTGTTTTACATTCCTCTTTTTGTAAATTGTGATTGTTGGCAACTGTCAAACTTTTTGTATATTGTTTGTAAATCTTTGAAAAATGTTTGGAATCTTTTTGTATTATTGTTATGAAGCTTATCTCCCCAGGTCTCCACTGAAAATGGGCTACTTGCCCAGCCAGACTCTACCTGGTTAACAAATGTAAAATAAAAAAAATAAAAAAATAATTAACAAAGATATCAGAAATCTCTAAATGCCCAACCCCACCCAGTTTGACTTTGTTAAGGGGAGATCATGCCTGTTAAACTTGGTGGACTTCTTTGAGACAGTCACCAAAGCCCTAGACAAGGGCAAATCTGTGCATATGGCCTACCTAGACTTAGCCAAAGCCTTTGACACAATCCCCCACTCAGGCATCATTGATAAACTCACCCAGCTATGCATCAGCCCATATATTGGCAGGTGAGTTGCAAACTGGCTCACTGATAGAATTCATATGGTCAAAATAGAGGACTAGAACTGATATTGTCAAAATAGGGGCTAGAACTCATATGGTCAAAATAGAGGACTCAACCTCCTCTAGTAGACCCATAACCAGTGGTGTTCCACAGTGATCAGTTCTGGAACCCTTACTGTTTGGAATCTACAGGCTAAAACTAAAGGATTGCGGCTGACAAAGTTTGTTGATGACTGCAAACTGGGAGCGATCACTGAAACCCCTAGTGATGTCAACATCCTGCAAGAAGATCTTGCACAGACTGACTGGTGCCAAAGTCATGGTCTTAAACTTAATGCAAAAAAATGCATTTTCATCCCCTTTGGCAAGGGTAATATTCCTGCAAATTACCACATCAACAGCAATACTCTAAGTACACAGTTGGTGGTGAGAGATCTGGGCACACAGGTCGACAGCAACCTTAACTTCAATCACCATGTCTCCACAATGGTAAGAACGGCATTTTATATTGCTTGTCTCATAAGTAAGGGCATTGCCTCCAGTAAAAAAGAGGTTATAAACCCCCCCCCCCTGTACTCTTCTCTCATCAGGCCAATAACAGTGTACAATGATCCCTTTGGTATGTTCCTTTCCAAACACCTGCAGCAATTGGAGAAACTACAAAGGTTCCTTACAAAGAAAATGCAGGATCTTCAAGATCTGTCTTATGCAGATGACTGAAATCATTGTCACTTTACCCTGTGTTGTACAGACTGCTGAGAGGCAACCTGTGCCTTGCATATAGAGCAATCTCTGACCCGGCTTTAATGGAAATGCTGCGTATTCGCAAGTCAAATGGCACATGGGTCACTCACTCAAAGGGCCTTAACCAGGTATGTGACATCAGCAGAACTTGCTGGAGAGCTTCTTATTCATACTAAACAAAGCCCCTCATTAGCCCTATTTAAGTGTAATTTGGACGATTGGATGGGTAACCGGAAATTCACCCCGGGGGTTCAACCTGCGTCTCTCTTGGGACAATAGGTGCTGATTTTAATGTCTGCTTGAACCAGACACCCTTGAGAACATGGGTTGAACTTGGCTAGGCTTGTAAGGGCCCTTGGGACCATTAGCCTAGTAACCTCCTATAGGTTCATAGGTTCATAGGTAGGTACTAGGCTATCTACCCAAAGGCATTTATAAGCCTAGCTAGAATGTATTGACTTTCGCCGCCCCCTTAGATTAGTTCCATGTGCCTCTCTCCAGCAGAGCCACTGAAATGATCCCCGGCTAAACTTTCTGTTTCCCATTCACTTGTCAAGGTTTGTCTTGAAGAGTGTTAGTGAGGAGCTCTGCCTAATGTAGAATACAGACATCCTATGCAAGGGTAAATCCGGCATGAAAATAGGGACACACCTCCAAAAATAAAGATATTTTGTACAGACCTAAATCAGGCCTGAAAATAGGAGCATTTTTCCAAAATAGGAACAGTTGAGAGGTCTGCATTAAGAATCATATTAACCTACATTATCAGCCCTGTATTTCACTATAAGGCTGCCAATTTTCCTTTCTGCTGCTAAAGAGTGCTTTTTACTCATGGTGTTGTGCCCTCTAGTGGATCAAATGAAAGGCCCCAAAAGTTCCTCACCAAAAGGATAAAGGGTCTCAAAAATATGTCTTATGCTGCCCGACTGAAAGAACTCCAGCTCTATTCAGTCTCATACCGCTTGCTCAGAGGTGACCTGTGCCTGACATATAAGGCCATGTCAAACCCAGATTTGATGAATATGCTTCACCTCAAAAAATCTAGATCCCTCAGAACCACAAGGGCGGGAGACTTAAACCTTGACACGGTTATAAATAGAGCGTGCTGGAGGGACAGATTCATCACCAGAGACTCCTATGCTGTGGAACAAAATCCCGGTACATGTGAGCAGAGCCACCTCTGGTCTTGTTCAAGAGGAATCTTGACCAATGGATGGGAGATTGCAGATATACCCCAGGGATTACTTCAGCGTCACTGCTTGACAGAGGCACAGCAAAATGATAGGCATAGTTTTTATTCAAACTAAAGGGGTGGCGAAAGCCACATAACTATGAACCTATGAACCTATTAATAATTTCTTTTTTTTTCAACTGTTGACATCACTTTTAGCTGCACTAATATTTTAGTGATACACTCTTCTTCAAATTCTGCTATTACATTTAGGACATTCTGTGTCAAACATTTCTCTAGAGGCTGTACTTTGGTCTGTACTTTATAAAATATCTTCTGAGAATATTCTTCATTGAAAAATGAAGAGCACAACCATGTAAGACAAAACGTATGTATGCAGTTAACGACCTGAAATTTAGAATTAACCAGCTTCATATTCCAAGGGGAATATATAATCATATTCATTCTACACTACTGTGTGATCAAGGAGCTAGTTGAAAATGATCTCTGACAGGATGCACACCCAAAGGGTGTATCTTAGTCAGTGTTTTGAGAACAGTGGGGCCAGAAAGATCATGTCCAAAGCACCTGAGAAGACCTTCTTATATGCTAAATTTATAAAGGGGAAATTTTATGCATATTCAAAAAATTATAAGAAAAGAATATATCTATAAAGTACATTACCATTTAAAAAACTAGTAAGAAGCAGATTATAGTACATGGTGTTTAAGGACATTGTTTATGTTCAGAGAGAATAATAATAGCCCTAGTTTGACATTCTTTGTGTACTGGAAAAGGATAAGGAAATGTACCTTACTTAGCTAATGTGGCAGTGTCTACTGCAGTGCCTACTGCAAGGAAATGTACCTTACTTGGCTAATGTGGCAGTGTCTACTGCAGTGCCTACTGCAAGGAAATGTACCTTACTTGGCTAATGTGGCAGTGTCTACTGCAGTGCCTACTGCAAGGAAATGTAACTTACTTAGCTAATGTGGCAGTGTCTACTGCAGTGCCTACTGCAAGGAAATGTACCTTACTTAGCTAATGTGGCAGTGTCTACTGCAGTGTCTACTGCAGTGCCTACTGCAAGGAAATGTACCTTACTTAGCTAATGTGGCAGTGTCTACTGCAGTGCCTACTGCAAGGAAATGTACCTTACTTAGCTAATGTGGCAGTGTCTACTGCAGTGTCTACTGCAGTGCCTACTGCAAAGAAATGTACCTTACTTAGCTAATGTGGCAGTGTCTACTGCTAATATTTATGTCTGTGTTGTCTCTCTCTTAGGTTAAAAGGTCAGGAAATATAGTGTCAGTCTGTTACTGTATGTGTGCCATAGGTCTGAACACAGCTCTGTAAGCGCACTATTGCAATGTCTGAAGCAATAAGTTAAGGCCACATGTATGACAACACTCTTAGTACTCATTATGTATTGTAGCAAAATGTTATCTTATGCAAATGCACAGCAGTGTATATGTTACAGTGACAGATTCCCAAAGCTGGAGAGGTTTTGTTTCTTGATACAAAAATATTTGAAGTACAGTAATCAAATATGGTAAATGATGGCAAAACTCCAAGAAGATATGCAACAATAAAGACGCCAACATATGTTAAATAAAATAACCAAATACAGTAAATGGCACATTTAAAAAAAAGAAAATTTGATCAACTACTAGTCTCAAGCATACACAGATCAGACAATAATATACAGTCAAAGAGACACAGTATTGTTATGTGCAGATCTGGCAGCCAGTAGAGTAGATATATATGGCACTTGTCGTTATTGAATGGGTTAAGAAGCTGAGGGTTAGAGCTGCCACTATTTCAGATACATAAAGTGGGACTTTTTTAGGAAACATGAGATTTTGCAGGACAAAGCATATCCACAGCCAATGCAAAGGACTGGACTTTTCTTCTCTGCCAAGATAAAAGCTTACTTGGCATTTGCACAACTTGAATTGCCTCCACTGTTTCATGTAACATTAAGGTAATAATAAGGTGTTTCAGATATAGAATAGTTGCTTTTATAACCATTAGTGGAACCTTAAATATTTTTGTCCTAAGATCTCAGGACATTTGCCATGTTTTTTTTTTTTTACCAGATGCAACTACTCAGTCAGGGACTGTTTTGCATAAAGAGGGACAATGGGGTATCTCTAATGGGGATATACAGACTGTAAATGACAGGATCATAAAGTGCATCATCCCCATTCATTGCCTCCGTTGAATAAGCAGGATGGAGTAGTCGGGGATGAAATTCTGTGTTGACATTTTTTACATAATAATTTGTTATATGGTGCTGCTGTCACTGAAATTCTAAGTGGCAATGTACTACAAATAGGAACTGATCATACATTACTTGGAATTTCATGTGTAGGTTATAAGTTAAAAAATAACAGTTATTCCAAATGGTGAAAACCTTAACATGTGGAACTATTGCTAGACAAGTCTAATAAATGAAAGCAGGTACTTTTGCTTTTCAGAAGTACTCAGAGGACAAAGTTAATAATACTCAGTTGATGTACAACAGTACGGAAGTGCTAACATTTCTCAAACTATTTTAAGGAATGCAGTCACTGCAGCTGTACCATCCATATGGCATTCATCTTTTCCATCATCTGTTGCATAAGCAGATTTGATAATGGGTTTACAAGCACATTTTCCCCACCATCTTGGGTACTATGTTTTTTCTGTGGCAGGACTGAATATATCTGTTATAAGAAAATCAAAGGAGATGCATTTTAATGTGCCTTCATGTGTTACAGATGTTACTTATTTTATGCTTTTTTTGCTAGCTTTTCAGTTATGCATGTATTTTCCTTTATCTGAATTTTGCGCCTGGCATCCATTGGTAAGTAACCTGGGGTGTCACATTCACTGCTGATGACATTTTATTGTAAGTAACTGTTGCTTTAGCTTATAAGGGCATACTTTGTCAGTGCCTATTATATTATAATATATTGCTATACCTGTCTGCTTAATTAGAAGTTAATATGTTGCGGGAAGGTGACACACACTACAGATTGATTACTTTTGTATATTGTTACTGTTCTGCTACATTTGTTTCTTTGCGCACTGCCTTCTATCTCGTTTGTTCTAGAAATTTTTTTTTTGTTTTTTGGTGAATGCATATTAAACCAATAGCTCTCATTCAGGCATAATGAACAAAAGAAAGGATTTAACAGGAGGGGGCATTATTTTAAAAATGTTTATGAAAAAATATTTATTCTGTGTATAAAGTTATGATTAATAATTGACACATATGAACATTTATGCATTATTACTTTACAAAGTGCACAAAGTTATGATACTTATAAAAGACTGAGACAATAAAAAGAAACTAAGACGTATATACATGTCACTGAGTTTACATACCATAAATTATCACATTAATAACAAGGTGCTAAACACGTAATCAGTTGTGAGGAGCTTGGGCACCCAGGTTGATAGTAAACTGACTTTTGACCACCATATTGCCTCCGTTGTATAGATAGCTTTCTACATGGCCCACCTTATTAGGAAGGGTATCTCATCCAGGGACAAGGAGGTCATAACATCCCTGTATCCTTCCCTTATAAGACCCATTATTGAGTACAATGCCCCTTTCAGCATGTACCTCAAACCAGAGAGGTTCCTCACCAGGAGAATCCAGAGCCTCAAACATCTACCCTACACAGATAGGCTAAAAGTCCTGTACCTCTACTCGGTCTCACACAGACTCCTCAGAGGTGACCTCTGTCTGGCATACAAAGCAATCTCAGACTCTGCCTTGATGGGACTGCAGCATATCCACAAGTCAAGCTCCACTCGAGTAACCCACACGTGCAACCTCAACCTGGTCTGTGGCGTCAATAGGACTTGGTGGGACAGATGTCTGTCCCAGAGACTCCCCTTCTGTGGAACAGACTCCATCTCCATGTCAAGCAGAGTACCTCATTAACCCTTTTTAAGTGCAACCTGGATAACTGGATGGGGAACAGAAAATACACCCCTAGGATTCTACCTGTATCCCTTCTGGACAGGGGCATCGGGTGCTGACTTGTTGGAACATGGACTAATTCTTGGCTAGGTTTGTAAGGGCCTCAGGACCAATAGCCTAGTAACTTTCTATGGTCCTATGAATCTATGAATAAACAGTACTGTGACTTGCTTTAACCTCATTTTAATGATAATGACGATTTGTAATGATAAAACATTACAGTAGGTCATCTTATAATCATTCCTGAATATACTACCTGCTCATGGAAGGAATCTTTCTGTCTAAGCCACTGCCTTCATTAGTAAGATATAATTCCTCTAGTTATGTTATTGTGAACTATAAATGTGGAATGTGGACTTCTAATAGTGCTGTAAAGGAGTGGGCAACAGCATATGAAATGCCCATTTTCAATTTTCTGAAAAAAAATATTTCTACATAAAATCTTACAGTGGCAAATAAATAGAAAAAGGACAGTGACAGAATTTAGTGGAAGCAAGTGGTAAAATGTTCTGCACACAGATACCAAATGGCTAGTATCTGATAAAACAAGGTGAAAGCAGAGATAGTAGTGTGCCTCCAGTATGAAACTATCTTGGCACATATGTCAGCTGACAATGATATCAGTCTGTGAAAAGAGGGGAACACACCATTTCATGACAAGAACCATAAGCTTGGCATGTTCTCTGCAGCAATTAGATCTCTCTACTCCTGATGGCCTCTGCATTTGAGACTTTTAGGAATTAATAACTTGTCGTTTGGTTTATGCTGAAATTTACTCATGTCTGTTGCAGTCTGGGTGGGAGAGAAAAGCTTACGTGATACAGAAGGTGTGAGCATGGCCAGTGATTCTCAGACATCTAGCACATTGCACAGTACAAATTAGCATTAATAATGGCAATACACAGAGTGTGGCAATTCAAAGACAAAGATAGCATAGTCATGCAAGGGACAAAACAGCATGTTGTGCAGCGTATGCTAATAGGGTCATAGGTTTATACATAGCTGATAGCCACCAGGTTCTTTACAAGCCTAGCTGTGCAACCCAACCCAGTTTTGTAGCAGAGTTCCTTGGTTACCTATATGGTGGGATATGTAAGTAAAGATATAGCTAAATGTTATGTGTGTGCAGGGGTATGTTAGTTGGGGATTTATTTATTTACTTTCAGCTTCTATCCATCAGAGACATGGGGGCCAGACTGGGGGTAAATTTGTGAGTTCCCATCCAATGATCAAGGTTTCTTCTGAGTAGGGTAAGGGATGAACTCTGCTTCATGTAGACTGGGAAATTATTCCATAGCATGGAGGTCCTTTGAGACACATATTGATCCCTCCATCAAGTTCTATTTATGTCATAGACAAAGTTCAGGTCCTTGGATCTAGTGTAACTGGTGCTGTTTGTCTTGTGGATGTGCAAGAGATGCATCAGATCTGGATTTGAGGATCCCTTATATGCCAGGCATAGATTGCCTCTCAGTAACCTGTAGGAGACCAAGTACAGAGATAGGACCTTTAGACGGGACAGGGGTTTCATAACCAGGATTCTCCTGGTGAGGAACCTTTGAGGGCATTCCAACTGTTGCAGTGCCTGGTTAGGTACATGCCAAAGGGGGTATTGTACTCAATGATGGGTCTGATAAGGGCTGAGTAGAGTAGTATTATTACTTCCTTGGACCTGGATGCTATACCCTGGCTTATGAGTTGGGTGTCAGAATGATTTTCTTACTATCTTAGCTACATGTTGATTGAATGTCAGATTACTGTGTACATATGTTCTGAAATCCTAAACTACTGGGTCAACTATTAGGGGTGTTTTATCAATGAAGTAATTAGCTTGGGTGGACAGTTTCCCAAAGGGTACTATAATGCATTTCTTTGACTGAGTTTCAATCTGTGGTTTTTGAACCAGTCATTTGTTTGTGTTAGACCCTCTTGTAGAATGTTGGTGTCTTAAAGGGAATCTATGATAGCTCCCAATTTACAGTCATCTCTGAAGTTGGTGAGCCAGAGGCCTTTGACATTAGCCTTGACTTCTGAGAAATATATGCCAAATAGAAGTAGGCCCAACACAGACCTCAGGGTACTTTGCTGGTGAACAGTCTTTTGGTGGAGGTGATCTCACCGATCCTGTCTTCATGGGTCCTTTTTGTAAGCCAGCTGGCAATCCAGTGAGTAATAAAGGGATTTATGCCAAGTTCTGGGAGTTTGTCAACAATATTCAAGTAGGGTATTGTATCAAATCCGTTGGCCAGGTCAAGGTAGGTAGTATGCACTGTTTTTCCCTCATTCATAACTATGGTGACCCATTTGAAGGAGCCTACCAGATTAAGTAGTCAAGAACTTTCCTTAATGAAGCCTAACTGGGATGGATCCAGTATCTATAAGTTACCAATGTCCTTGTTGAGCATTTCTATGATAATTTGTTCCATGGCTTTGCATATTAGACATGTCAGACAGATGGGTCTGTAGTCCCTGGAGTCAGTTGATGGGTCATCCTTATGAGAGACGACTGTTGCAACCCTTCGTTCACCTGGCATGTAACCTGTTTTGAGACTGTAGTTGAAGAGTGCCTCAAATGGTCCTGCTAGGTCATGTTTTAGGTTATTTAGGAGGCAACCAGGGATATATTGTCAGGATCCATTGAAGCAGTGTTTTGGGTCTGAATGAGTGCCTCAAGGACCTGCTCCCTGTTGATAGTTGGAGAAATATGCAAGAAGGGATTTCAAATGGGGTATGGGGGGTGAGGTGGTGAAGTTAGAGTTAGATTTATCAGCCAGTAGCTTTGCCATGTCACCCTGGTCATTGTAGGTTGTGACATTTACCACCAGTTCTGCACACTGCTGAGTATTACCTTTAGGTTTCCTGACATAGCTGAAGAAAGCCTTGTGATTGCCTTTAGACTTTGAGGCTATCCTGGCCTTGTAACTGGCCTTCTTGGACTTCATTAGACCTTTTAGTTTCTTGCTAAGTTGAATCAGAAGAGCTCTTTCTGTGTGAGAGCTGCTCTTTTTGATTTTGGTCATGACTTTTTTCTTTTGTTATACAACCTCTTAAATTAAAGATTCCACCAGTTTGTTTTTGGTATTAGAGCTGGGCTAATTTCTGATAGGTACAGCAGCCTCAATCCATCCATTTACATGTTTGTACGGGTTTCCAGTAAATAATTCTGCATTGGTAGCTGTGTTCTTGTGATTTGGAGGATTTTTGACAAACTGTCACTTACTGGGTTGTAGTTTGCCTTAGAATAGTTTCTGTTATGAGTTTAGTTGGGTTTTCTGAGTTGATTTTTATTTTGAGGGAGACAGCTTTGTGGTCCATCTTCTCCAATGAGGAAGTAACATGGGGGAGGGTGGAACACATTCCCATGTTGGTGAGTACTACGTCCAATATATTTAATCCTCTGGTTGGAGAGTGCACTATCTGGTCTAGGGTGTTTGTGCTGATAAAGTCCCGGAAAAATTGTGCCTGTGAGTTAGAATCAGTGCACGTTTGCCAGTCTATAGAGGGGTAGATAAAGTCTCCCATAAGTTGGCTATTTGGTTGAATGGTAAGCACTTCTAGTAGGTCTAGGTAAGTGATGTGAGCATTATAGGTCATAGAGAGTGACCTGTAGCTGTCCAGGGCATGGTAGGGAATCTTGTCTATGGAGACTTGGATGCGGACGAACTACAGGATATCATCCTGCTTAACCACCCTAAAGTTATATTTGCTACTAACATAGATCAAGACACCTCTGCCTTTAGCTCCCATCTGTGCTGCTGTTTGTCTAAATGTGTGGAAAGCACTGAAGCCTTAAACAGATGGAGTATTCTCTGTGGCTTTAAACTAAGTCTCAGTAACAGTACATATGTTCTCCAGAGTGAGAAGAGATTATAGTGTGTGGAGTTTCTTGTTTAGGCTCCTAGCTTTGAGCAGTAACACCTTAAGGTCGCTTTGATTTTTTTTTTTACTATATTGGTAGTTTTGTCATCTTGACATTGCCTAAAAAAAGCTCTAAGGGGATGGATACAATTTTGGCCAATATCTGAAAGCCAAGCGGGATAAGTGCAAACCATCTTTGGCAAAGCAAACTGGTTGGTTAACCATGTTCTCGTATGCTGATAGATATTGCATTTCTCCTGGATTAACACCAGAAACTAAGCCTATAAATAAAATCAATCATTTTCTGTTCATACTGTGGCATCATCCTTGGTGAAGGAATGAGCCTTTCACTAGTAGCATTCTACCTATCTGTGACACATATTCAGAGATATCCACAATGTCACTTTTTATATAGTCCAGTTAAGTACATCTTAGATCATGTACACCCACATAGACTATGATAGAATCATACTGGTACCTGTGGTGCAGTGACTTTAGTGCATGGGGTGATATTGCAGATACTTGCTCCAGATAGGTAACTGTTATCTTCTCCCTGTACAGCCTGGTGAGATGAGTATCTGCATATTATACAACAGAATCCCCTATGATGAGAGTACTAGATAAAGTGTATGCTTGCCTTATTGGCTTTGTTCTTGGGAGATCACTGGGTGTAGGCTTATGTGTGGTGTTAGGTGTTGCTTCTGCTGTGTGCTTTAGTGATTGCTGAAGGTAGGTGCTGCAATTTGATGGCTTAGGAGGTCTTTGAGGTTTGGAGAGGTTTCTTTTAAGTGCATCAACATAAGAAGGTCTATATGTGTGGTGAGTGTTATATGTGAAGGATGTGGTGTGTGTGTTTTTTACAACCTTGTTTGTAAGTGAGACTTTTGCCTCAGAGAAAGTTATGTATGTACATCTCTTACTTACTGCATTAGTTTTCTTAAGGATTAAAAGGTTGTCTGAGTATATAAGACAATTGCTACACTGTCTCAGGATGCCCATATCAACCAAGCTATCCACAGAGACATTAGGAAGTTGCAAATCTATGTTGTCAGGACCTGTATTAAGTCTGGGCTATTGTGATTTAGGGTCTTGGTTTACAGGGGGTCACCTGAGTGGTGTCTAGGGTGAAAACTAGATGTTTGATAATGCTAAGATCTTAGTGCTGTTTGACGCTCTAATTAGCTATCTTAAGTTTAGATCCATGCAAAGCCTTTCTATGTTATGGGTTAAAGTCCTATGTATTAGCTTTATAGATTTGCCACTATATAGGGTACTGCTAACCACCACTGAGCCTTGAACAGCTCCTTGAAAATGCTCCTAATTTATAGCAATGTCCAAAAAAATCATGTACGTAGGACAAGGTGCACGGGCCAAACCAAAATTGTCAAGAAAGCAAAAAAAGGGTCCAGCACCAGAATAAGAGTAGATAGGCTACATTTATTGTATGAATAAAAAACAACAAATAGGCATACCGGTTTCGGCAGAACAAAATGCCTTCCTCAGTGCATTGGAATACATCAGCTCTGCACACATTTATATGTTTAATTAATTAGCTTGTTGCATTTCAATTGGTCCATCCCAAAGATTCAATTATGTTCATTTAAACCAGCCTTAAACAAAGCTCCAAGCTTGACAATCCATCCTGATTCCTTCCTATATAAAATAGAATGCCAGCCTGCTTTGTTAGCTCTATGTCCCTGGATTTTGTCTATAATTGTAAAATTAAATTTGGCAGTGGAATGGGTTAGTGTATGTTTGTATAATGCATTATGAATACGTTTGGTCCTAATATCACTAAGATGTTCACTTATTCTGCGTTTTACAGGTTGTGATGTTTTCCCTACGTAGAACGCAGAGCAAAAACAAGTTGCCAGGTAGATAACCCAGTCACTGCCACAATTAGCAAAACATCTAATATCAAAAACCTGTGAGGTATTGCTACTTGTGAATTCAGTAGTTTTATTTATATAAATGCAAAAACTGCAGTGTCCACAGGGATAGCTACCCACTAACTTGTCCCCAAACAAGGTAGTCTGTTTAGCCGGTAAAGAATGTGAATGTTTGTAGTGAGTGAAGTATGACTATCATACGGCCTCGTCTATAGGAAAAAAGGCATCTTGAGGGTAGTATTTTGGCTAAATGATCATTAGCTAATAGAATGTCCCAATGGTTCTGAATAATGTTCTTGAATTGGGAGGTGTTACTACCAAATGTAGTGACCATTCGGATATCTTGTACATAAGCCATACCGTTTTCCTTGTCCCTATGACTATAGGTTAACAATGTGTTCATGTCCTGTTCTGTGGCAAAAGAGCTGGCCTTATCAATGTATTGTTGTTGATAACCCCTATTCAGGAATCTATGAGTGAGGTCCTTGTTGGCTATTGCTGTAGGCTTCCTCTGAAGAACATATGCGTTTGGTACGCAAAAATTGAGACTTGGGGATGTTCTGGATGATGTGTTGGGGTTGATGGCTCGAAGCATGCAATAAACTGTTGAATTGGGAGAATTTCCTGTACACTTGAGTATGAAGTGTATGATCAGACTGACAGGTAATGAGTACAGTGATTTGCTTATGATCATGGTTGAGTGTAAACTGTATCTCCCCATTTGTTATCATTAAGGTATTCAACAAATTCCATCAAATAACTGACGTTTCCCCTCCACACCATCCAGCAATCATCCAAATATCATCTCCAGATGTCCATATTGTCCAGAAATAAATTGTGGCTGGCATCATAGATCAAATGTGCCTTGAGGTAGCCCATAAAGAGGTCCACATAATTGGGAGCAAAATATGCTCCCATAGCAGTACCCCTCAGCTGCCAAAAGCATGTCCCATGAAAATAGAAAACGTTTTTCGTGAGGACGTGTTCCACTAGACAGACTAGGAAAGTGTTGAAACCCAGTTTATATATTTGTGCTTGATCTAACCAATATTGGATGGCCTCCAGTCCAGCCCAGTGTGGGATATTAGTATAAAGGGCTGTGACATCTAATGTACATAGGATCCAACTCGATTCCAACTGTGTATCTTGGATGATGTTCAAAAAGTGTGTTGTATCTTTAATTCTGGATCTGACCAGTGGAAGAAGAGGTTTGAGATATTCAGTGAGATAAGCAGATAAGGCTCCCTGAACTGAAACAATGGGTCTGCCAGGTGGTTTGGTGGCATGTTTATGTATTTTTGGAAGCAGGTATAGATATTGTGACTTCGGCTCCTGCACTGTCAGTTCCTTTTTGTATCTTAAATTAATAATCCCTTCCTCCACCGCCAAGTCCAGAAAAGCATCAATTTCTTTTTTGAACCTGAAGGTAGGGTCCAGAGGCATTTTCATATAAAACATGTTGTTAGACAACTGTGTCAAAGCTTCAGTTTCATACATTTCCCAGTCCATGATAACAACTGCACCCCCTGTATCAGCCGGTAATATGACCAGTTCATGCTTCCTGCTAAGTTTCTGTAGGGCCTCACATTCTAGTTTGGTTAAATTATGTTTGATACCAGCATGTGGATTCATGTTGAAATGTATTTCTTTCAAAATGCATTCTCTGAACACAGAAACATGTCTGTTCATAGGTGGAATAAAAGTGGATTTCTTGAAATGAAATTCAGTGGATCTTTGAGATTGATCCGAAAAGAATATTTTAAGATTAAGATTTCTACAAAATGCATCAATATCATCCACAAAATTATGTTCAGCAACAGAAAAGGCAGGGACAAAATTCAATCCTTTGTTTAATAGTTTTATTTCTGTTTCAGACAAGGGATATGAAGAAATGCTGTGTACATTGTTGACATCTATTGTGTCAGAATTCTCTTCAGTAAGTGTTGTATGCTTGTAACTTCTGCGATGTTTCCTACCCCCCCCCCAATTTTTTTTGGCCCTAAAGGGTCCATGCTGGGCCTTCTTTTTGCTACTGGGGACTCCTCCAAGGAGATAAGGTCAAGATCTGTTACTGAAGACGAATCCTCGCCAGATGTTCACTCCTGATTAGGTCTTCTGTGTTTTACTATGGACCTAGGTCTCTTTCTCCTATTGGTCCCCTTATTGGCCATTCCCTGAAATTTTACACTTTATGAAGGAATCAGGATGGATTGTTAAGCTTGGAGCTTTGTTTAAGCCTGGTTTAAATGAACATAATTGAATCTTTGGGATGGACCAATTGAAATGCAACAAGCTAATTCATTAAATATATAAATGTGTGCAGAGCTGATGTATTCCAATGCACCGAGGAATGCATTTTGTTCTGCCAAAACCGGTATGCCTAGTTGTTGTTTGTTATTCATACAGTAAATGTAGCCTATCTACTCTTATTCTGGTGCTGGACCCTTTTTTTGCTTCCTCCTAATTTATAGCAGACAGAAAAAACTTGAAGACTAACTCCTGTGCACTCTGGCCAATAAAATGACCACACTTCAAGCTACCTGGCATGCCTCTCAGCTCAGAGAGACCAAGTAAACACCTTCTGTTACAAGATGGATTATCCTGAAATTTCTTAATGTAAAAGCACAGCAAAAGTAGCTCTCGAGTACAGATTAACACTCAACTAAGTCCCTAAAAAGCCCTCTGGCTGATGACATAATCTTATTTTAAGCCTCCCTGTATGTTTCCCAACTTGGACTGACCAGGCTACTTTACTACTGCTACTACAATAGCAGTCCCAGTCTTCTTAATGTAAAACATACATAGGTTAGTTAAAACTGAATAGGTACCAACTAGCTACAACAAGTAATTGCCACTTCAAGTCCCTTTGTGCGTTTCCCAACTCGGACAGACCAGGCTACCTTTCTTTGTCTTTTCGGCTTTTCCCGGTTAGGGGTCGCCACAGCAGAACTCCGGTCCACTAATGATTGGCAGTAGATTTTTTTAGGGTGCTGAGTTGCCAGTCTGATGCCCAACCTTCAATGAAGGCACACCCATTCACACATGCCTTTCAAACGCCACTCAACTGCGGGGAGGACATGCAGACTCCACACAGAAGGCACTCCAGCCAAGAATCGAACAGGAGAACCTCTTGCTGTGAGGCAACAACACTACCGCTGCACCACCGCGGCTTAGTACCAGACTATTTTTCTACTCCCACTAAAAGGCTTAGTACCAGACTACCTTTCTACTCCCACTAAAATTGTAGTCTTAGCTTTCTTAATGTAAAACCCACTTTAGTTGTCCAAAAGTGGAAAAGTATTGGAAACAAATCAAATAATTAGCTACAACAAAATATCATCACTTTAATTCTCCCTGTGCATTTTTCAACTTGGACAGACCACTCTACCGTTCTACTCCAACTAGAATTGCAGTCCCAGTATTCTTAATATAAAACACACTTTAGTTAGCCACAAATGAAAAGATACCAGAAACAAGTCTAACAACTAGATACAAGTTATTGTAAAGTGATTCAAAAGTAAACAAGCCAGCAATGAGGAACACACACCTTGAAGGAGAACCACACACAAAAACTGAAAACATGTATGTTTTCAGCATATCTTAAACATTTCTGCACTGCTACTAACTCCATATCAAAGAAAGTGGTTATTATTTTCTAATTTGTTATACTGCAAAATGCCATGAAAAGGGGCTGCCATGAGTAGCATGACTTTTTTTTTACAGTCAGTGCTTTCACCTTCCTGATGTCTTTAGAGTGATAAATTTGTGAAGATCATTTACTGTGTTTTTCTCTCAACAGCTTACAACAGTACTGTGACTGCCTGTTTTTGACTGTCAGCATCATCTGCATTTTTAATTACTTTGCTTCCTTTGATTTTCGTTAGTGGCCATTTCTTTTGCAGCAATTATGTTTGAATGACAGGCTTGAAAATGTAGCTGAGTTAATTGCTCTTTTCGAAGTAACAACTGTAGTTCAATGTTTAAGTGTGGGAAATATGACTCCTGTGATTTATAGGTATTACTTGGGCTGAGACAGTTTGTGTTACAGTCACAGGTTTTAATATTGTAGCCAGAACTAGAGTCTTTGACGTTAATCTTCTTTCCCTTGCTCACTGACTTGTCTCAACAAAGCACTGTATGCAATGCAAAAATGCTGTAACAAAACACCAGAAGAAACATCCACTTTTACAGAAAATACAATTTATAACAAATGCAAAATCAAATCCTAATAAGAAGAGTAAGATGAAAATGTTGTCTTTCTTTGTGGCACTCAGAGTTTGATTAAAGGGGGAAAAAAAACTAATTTGTAAATAGAAAAATAAACTGCATATGAGGTTTTTATTTTACACCTGAAAACTAAGCTTGAAAGCCTTGCTTTTGTTCAGACTCCAGGCTACACTTTAGCTGAGGTGTGATGCTGGCAATCTGTGACTGCTAAGGCACATTTAAATGCAATTGTTTAAGAGCCATTGTTTCTTTAACGGCTTTGTAGCTGGGATAAATGATCTGACCTAATTACTCTGCCACTCTTAGTAGCCTTTGTGATGTAGCAGATAACAAGATAAATGTAGGAAAGAAAGGCAAACAGAAATAAGTTCAGACATAAAACAAAAGGAATTATTAAATTATGCTTTTCCTGTATATAACGTGTAGTGTTAAATTATAGGGAAGGAAAATCACTTTTTGGAAAGAAAAACTTAACGTTTGGGTGGAGTTCTTCTTTAAAGCACTTTCAAAGTATACTAACAATCGGGGGGGGTGGCTTGCAGTTTCTTCTGTCAGTGATCAATAAAACAAGTATAGGAGATAAGTCTGGGACAAACTTCTAGGGCCAGGAATACAGAAGATGAGACTGGGAGGAGCTTCCAAAGTCAAATATACAGTAGGGGGGAGCAGCTCAAAAGCCTCTGAGTATAAAAGCATGGCAGGCATAGGGAAGATAGGAGGAAAAAAATTCAGAAAAACACCTAGGCCTAGCACAGAAACCAAAAAGCAATGCAGACTATAAAATGCCTTAAATTAATACATTTAACTTCAGGTAAAGAGTAAATGATGCACAAAACTGATTTAAATGGTAAGACAAATGCATTTATGAATGTAGTTTAAATCTATTTATCTGCATGCAAAATGTAGTCCAAATGCTTTGTTATCAAGCCTCCAAGTTTTCATCAGTTCCAAGGCTAAGATGGAGGACTGCTTGTGTGATTACTAATTTTAATTTTGGCTCTCTAGTGATGGGTTGACTTAGTTTACCAATGTTGATTTTTATAATTTTCTGTTCCATGGGGGGGGGGGGGGGACAATGCCTCAAAGCACTTGGTTCTCTATTTCAGTTATTGGCTGGGGGGACTTTTGTCCCAAGTCTGGATAGTCTTCCTATATCTGTGTGGGCTCTGGCCAGGAGCTCTACTTTCTTCCTACATCTCAAAGACATGGTAATCCTTCAAATTCCTGCAGGTATGCATGGTGTATGTCTGTGTGTGTGCCTGTGTGTCTGCATGTATGTCTGCATGTGTGTGCATTCTGTCACAGAATAGAATCCTATTGAAGATTAGATTCTCTGCCATTTCCCACACCCCAAAGGCATATCAAGAGTGAACTATTCCTCCAAATTCCCCACAAATGTGAATGCTGTGTCCATGTGTGTGTGTGTGTGTGTGTGTGTGTGTGTGTGTGTGTGTGTGTGTGTGTGGAGGGGGGACACTTGTGTGCCTGCATGTGTATGCATTTAAATTCTCTGCCATTTTCCATGTCCAAAAAGCATGTTGAGACTGAACTGGTGATCCTCCAAATTTCCCACAAATGTGAATGCTCGTGTGTGTGTGTGTGTGTGTGTGTGTGTGTGTGTGTGTGTGTGTGTGTGTGTGTGTGTGTGTGTGTATACCCTACCATGGAATCCCACCCAGGATCAACTTATCTGCCTTGTACTCACTGAGCTCCATAACATCCTCCAGTACTTCAAGAATGAACAAATTTATCCACTTGATTGTATGGTAATTTAAAAAGAGGATGATTACATTTCATATTGGACATTAAGCATTATATGTAAAAAAGTGCATTACTGACCTAAATGTGTATGCTTTAATAAGCGTTTACTAGTTGAGTGTTTGAAGTTTTGACTTGAATTTTTCAGGAAATGTCCATATGTGGAAGATGAGCAGTGTGTCTTTAATGTCAGAAAATCATTTTGTGGAAAGACTAAAGCACCCTGAAGTCTTTTTTTTTAAGGCGTCTTTATTTACACTGCACCACAGATTCAATAATGCATGCAAGAATTACATTCCAATGGGATTCGGGCATACAAAACAAATCATTAAAAAATATGCATTTCAGTGAAGATACACTTGTAGCTGATGCACCATCACAAACCCTGTCAACCATCATGATGAGCAAGAGATGTGAAACATCATGAATTAGCAGTGTGTTTCCTATTAGCTGTAGCACATACTGACAAAGCGTTCATTACTTAACCATTTATCGGTGGTAATATGGACAAGACAAATCAGATTTGCATCTTTATAATGAAGCTGCATCCCTTTATCACTATTGCATGCCCAGATTAGTGCCCATTTTTGCATGAGTAGGATTAATAATGATACTATAAAGACATATCTTATTTAATTCTCTTAATGTCTGAGTTTGCTAACTTCAAATTACTCACATAATCTACATTTTACATTAATTTTCTCCATATGAAAACTAACACCCAGATATCTCAGAAATTTAGCAAATACTATTTTCTCTTTCCTTGTTACTTTAAACATTTTGAAAGTGTGCTTATTTTCAGTAATCATCCCCACTTTGCTGAAGCCAGAAATGAATCAACAAAGTACAAGTATAACTTGAATTAAATAAAATTGAAAATGACTTGATCATACGTATCTAGTATTTCCGCTTCTTGATATATATATATATATATATATATATATATATATATATATACACAAGCATCAACTCTGCCAACCATGAAGTAATCCTGCTGCCATATTTAACCCAATTTCTAGCTCGCAGCCATCACTTATCCTGCCATGTCTGCATATCTCACCAACTAATCCTCCACTGAAAACGGGCTAATTTCAGCCCAGTGGACTTTCCCGGTCAACAAAAGCAAATAAATAAAATACATTAATAAATCTGAATGCTTTTTTTATACCATCTGACTATTTACTTACAAAGTGTGTAATACAATCTAACCTTTGATTCACAGAACCTTCCTTCAGTTTCACATTTAATAAACTTGCATAGATATACAACTCTTAAATTACTTGACATTGGACTAGAACTCACACGCTATAATATATTGTGCCTTCAAATCCATCTCATCATATAACCCTTGTTAAATGCCTTCTATCTTCATTGCTAATAATATAAACACTAATTAAAAAAAACATTAAAACTTAACTCCATAGGTCTAAGTGCTCTCCCCCCAAAGTGATGGCAGAAACTCTAATACCTTTTATCAAACACTCTTAATGTAAGCACAACAACTCCAAATTTCATGCTGCTCAGCTATCATGGACTGTGCATACATACCTTCTTCTACTGGAATGAATCATTGCAAACTTTCATTCCCCGCATGTACACTCAAGACAACTCTCACCGCTTCAGATAATTGCAACCCCATCTCAAGACCAAATTAATCCAACTTTAGAACTTAGTTTACATTTTAATCACATTTGATGAGCATCTCTTGAAGTACAGCCAGAGGAGATTAAAAGCATATAATAATAAGTTCTTAATTCTCCTCCTTAATGAGTCATTTTATAATATAGGAACCTCTTGAGTACATTAAAAAGTCAGCACTGGTCTAGTATGGCCATCCTTATTTGTTAAAATCAGTATTAAACTACCCTGACAAGGGTTATATTATTTTTTCACAAACAGGAATCTCCCATAGCTTTCTATATGAATAACATCACCTTTGATTAACTAGTCAAAGTACAATAAAATATATTAAAAATTGCTAAATCAATTGTTCATGTTCACATTTCTTGTATACATCTTGCCAAAATATTTGCTTCCAAGGGAGTCTTATTTAATCTGTAAAGGAAATCGTACATGTTTGGTCACTCAAACTCACCGTTTAAGCACTCATGCATTTCCCTTGCTACACTCATCTGGAAAATCCACAGTTTCTACAGCCAAGGGACAACAGTACAACAACAATGCTCATGGAGTTATGCCACAGACCAACAGTCAGTTCACACACCTCAATCCTAGAAACTACCAAATTTCAACAACCGAAATATCTAATATTCCATATATCGATCCTTAATTCATATATTTTTCTCTCTCCTAGTATTGGACTCCAAAGGACATGATTAGGATCAGTGTTGACAAGATCTACAATTAAGAAATGTTTCTTTTTATTAACTACTTATCAAACTAGCTCGAGTAGGGTGTAACTATATAGTGATTATTAATAGCAAACAGCAGACATAAAGACACTTCAAAACCAAGAAAAAAAAACACTCAGCAGATATAAAGACACTTCAAAACCAAGAAAAAAACACTATGTTATTAAGCATCAATCTTACATTTGTTAGATACAGTTTGGGTTCTTTCACTTATACTAACAGCAATATTCTAAACTTGCACATGTTTGCACTGTCAGAAAGATAACTTTAGATTTTCTAATACTACTAATGAATATGTAAAGTTTTACAACAAAAATATAATAAATTAATTTAAATCTACTTAACATAGTATAATAATTCCTTAAAGAGTTTAATATATTCTTCAGCTTTGCAAGATTAGAATGATGGGTCTGTAGTTTGTATGCGAAGGAAGATTGTGCAAGTCCAACTGCTGATGCAAGGACTCTAATCATTTATTGTTATTCACCACGTTTAACAACTTACAACCTCTGCTCGGTTTTATTTCCCTGCAAGTCTTTCACCTATCACCAGTCACCTTTACAAAGTCATATTTGTCAGCCATGTCTACTGCCTCTTGTACTGTTGCAATCTCATACTTGTGGGGCAAAAGTCTTTAGAACAGCTGGGTATATCAGTTTCAATTTCAACTTTTTCAGGAGATATTTACACATAACCTCAAGAAATTGAGCTCATTCTCTTGAAGTCTGTTGAGAAAATCAGAATCAAGCAGGATTCTTAAGTCTCCAATCCTACAAAATTTGTCTTTTTGCCACAACAGTGCCAAGGGCCTTCTTCTTTACAAACCAACACTTGAATTGCACCAAAATAATCTGAGGTGTACTAGCTACAATGTCAAAAACTTATAAAGAAATTTGATGAATTACCAGAGCATTTACCACCTTTTCCCTAATGTGGACCCTCCACCCTCTCAGGAATGCTTATCACGTGCGCGTTCTTTAAATAGGACTTATTTTGTTGTTCAACTAATTTTGAATTGAACATTTCCAGTCTTACTTGGAAATCATTAAAGGGATCCTTCATCATCTTACGTTTCTGTTGCACAGACAAAATGGTCACTGGTTAGTATAAAACATCACTTCATCATTTACATTATCCATATTAGATGTAACTTTGATAACGTGTTGTGAGACTTTAGGATTTCAGACAGAATCATCTCCAAAGAGACTTCCACTGTTGCAGCAAAAGCAATGGCTTCTAGACTTTCTTCTGCCCTTATAACTTCCATATTCTTATTTACCATGTGAAATGTAAACACTTAGTGAAACAACCTCTTGTTTACCACAAGCTCCTATTCTGTAATGTCTGACAATTAATGCCACTATAGTTTTTGTAAACAACTGTTACTTTCAATAATGGCCTGAACAAAAATCAAGATTAAGGAAAAATTAATTCTTACTCTTCAACTTTACTTTTTCTTGCATACTTTTAGCATACCCTAAGTGCCCAAGATGACACTATAACAGTGGAAGAAATAATTGCATTAAGCTAGGGATTTAGAGGCAGCTAGGAACCAGAAGTCATAGGCGTGGGGACTCTTCATGTTCTGAGGTGCATTTTAAACTTTTTTTAAACAACCTTTTTCATACAATGATTTCCTGAACAAATTCAGAATTAAGAAAGATATTTAGAGTTACTCTTTCAACTTTGATTGTCTCTGCATCCTTTTAACACACCCTTATTGAGCAAGACTACAGTATAAATGATTATGGAAAAATAACTGCATTAAGCCGAGGGTCCTGGGGCCGCTAGGCCCCAAGAAGCCACAGGTGTTCTATATACTCAGAGATGCATTTTAGAGCTTTTTTCCCCAACCATTTGATCCAATAATGGCCTGAACAAAAATAATGACTAAGCAAAGAAATACAGTCTTACTTTTTCTTTCAAAGAAAAAAATAAATTGTATCCAAGGCCTAATGCTCAAAGTTGGCAAAGCAACAATTTGAAATAAACTAAGAAGACTAATGCTTGTGAGGCTACATAAATCATATTTTGGAACTGTACTTGCCTTCCTACCCCTCAAAAGAAACAAAGGAACTTATTAACTTTTGTGTAACCCCCTATGGTGTTAAATTGGGAAGAAAATCAATGTGCAAATGGCTACAGTCCTATATTTTAAATTGCTGCTGTCATCATGCCTCTTCACCCCACCCCCAAAAGACAGCCACCATCTATATACCCCTCTGATGTCAGACTGGGTTGAAACTGAAAAAAAATGTTACATAACATATTTCAGCCTTGTTAGACATATATGAAACAGTATGGTTCCTTACCATCCCCCCAAAAGATAGTCACCTATCGGTGACCTATACAGTACACTGTTCCTGTGCAAACTACAATGGCCATCTGCAAATACCCCTGATGTTTGTGAGGAAAGTTAAAGAAATAACTATCACACTGTCCGCAGCCCAATATAAGATATAGTGACTTATGCATACCTCTTAGGTTTGGGAGAAAAATTAAATAAACTATAACATTGTTCCCCACCCCAGCCCCCTATACAAACTACAACAATCTTCTGTGCACATCTCTGTACAGAGTCAGTTTTAGACTTGGTAGGGTTCAGGAAAGAGACTAAGTAGGGTTCAGGGAATAGGCCAGTACTAAGAGTGGGTCAAAATCCAATTACACAACCTTGGGGAGTGGGGACCACCAGGCGGCCAGAATCATTGAAGGTCTGAGTATTCTGTGATGCATTTTATGCCTTATTTGAGAGATGACTGTTTAAACTGAGCAAATGACAACAATGTCAGTAAGTTTCATCCAGACAGACCCAACTAAGCAGTTATAGTCACTTCTGCATACAGTTCAAATGTATTACTGTGATAAAAGAGGGTGGCTATTTCACCTCTGCTCAACACATACAGCTGTCATAATTAAAGCATTCCATGTTGCTTTGCACAAATCACATTATTCCTGCAAAACCAAAATAATGAGCAAACAGATGACAGCTATTCATTTTTCTCTGTAAACGGCCCCATCAATTATACCTAGTCTGGTGTGCTTGTCAGAAGTCAAATTAAGTAGTCTGTCTTACTTTGCACAAATGCACGCTAGTTCAAATAGTGACTCTTTAACTAAGCAAATAACACGAGGGACAGTGACTTTCATCCAGACAACTGCAACCCCCACCTACGAGTTATAGCCACTTCTGTATACAATTCAAATCACAAAGTCAGTGTAATGAGCAAACAATAACACCTACTAATATTCGGGTCTATATTAGAACATCGAGGTTTCAAACCTTCGAATGTTCTAATATCGAACCCTATGCAGTGAAAGCTTAAAATATCGAAGCAACAGAAACCCGAATTTTTTCCTAGGGAAAGAATTTGGTTGTCCGTTTCTGTTGCTTTGGTATTTTCAGCACTGTGGTGGAAAGTTACGGGTCGGGTTCAGGTAAGTGTGCGATTGTGTGGATGTGAGGGTTAGGGCAGGTTAGGTGAGTTAGAGTTAGGGAGCGGGTGAGGTGAGTGTGTGATAGTGACGGACCTTAGGGTTAGGGTTTGGATTAAGGTAAGTGGATAGTTAGCGGTGTGTGTATAGTTTAGTGTAGGGTTAGGTGTAAGATTTTAGGTGTATGTGTGTGGATTGCTGTTTGTTTGGTGTGCTTGTGTTGTATGTATGTGTTTTGGAACAGCAATTTTTTTCCCTAGGAAAAAAAATCGCTGTTCTGACAGTTCGAGATTGTAAGCTTTTGCTTACATAGGGTCGATTAATCACCGTTCGCTTTTTTAAGCGGTCAGTGATCTAATATAGACCCAAATATTCTACCACAGAGAGCTCAAGCAGTTATAGCTAGTGCATGATCAGTGACACATTATATTGTTTTTACCACACTTATCAACTATCTCTGATTTTGCCTGAATGTTTTTACTTTGGTGTCCCTCCTAATTTTCTGATAAACCACTGAAGATTACAGTTAGTCAATAATTAATTAGTTTCACACTTCTTATTCAGAAAATGTACTTTGATGCACAAAACTGAGGATTACATTCAGTCAATAATGCCAGACATTAGAGTTTCATACTTCTTATTGCTCAAAAATACATGTTTTGGGAAAAAAACTTGTTAGTATATTAACTTTGTAAGTTATAGCAAAACAAAAAAAAAAAAACAGAATACTTAAACTGCACTCAAAGTATATCTTCTAAATAATTATATTTATTGGATAAATTAGTAAAACAAAGAACCCCCAAAATGCTTAAGTTTATAGCAACATTAAAATTCTATCCCCAATTTTGGACCTTTGTTCCCCTTACTCTCACCCCTTGCCTCATTTTTTGTTTCCCATTAGTCTCCTGCAAATTGAGAGTGTGCTGGTTAAAATATCTGGTTGATCACTGCCAGCATCTGATACTTTTGCCCTGTCCCTCATAAATCATGGATGATTACAATCAATCAATAATGCCAAACAATGGAGTTTCACTCTTGGGTGGCCATGGTGGTGCAGCGGTTAGCATTGCTGCCTCACAGCAAGAGGTTCTCCGGTTTGATTCTCGTCTGGGGTGCCTTCTGTGTGGAGTCTGCATGTCCTCCCTGTGGTTGTGTGGGTTTCCTCTGGGTGCTCTGGTTTCCTCCCACATCCCAAAGACATGCAGTAGGTGGATTGAACACTCTAAATTGGCCCTAGGTGTGAGTGTGTGTGCCTTCTGTAGAAGGTTGGGTGCCGGGCTGGCAACTTGACACCGTAAAACTCCATTGCCAATCATAAGCGGACAGATGATCTGCTGTGGCGACCCCTAACCGGGAAAAAAAGAAGAAGAATGGAGTTTCATTCTTCTTACTGTTTGGAAATTTTTTTGGGATGCAAAACCTGTTATTCTATTAACCTTGTAAGTGACTTAGAGTAATGTTTGAAAAAGTGACCCTAGTGTCAGCTACTGTTCAGTGCACAGTTTGGATCAGGTATGTCTTTGGCAATCTCTTAAAACTGGCCAAAGCAGAGCAATCCTAAAATGAATGAGACAGGAAGTACAAATGGCTGAGTGGAAAAGGATCATCTATCAGAAGACCATGCCATTAAGTAGGAACCATTAGGAGAACTTCATAATCCATGCAGAAAAAGTGGACCTGCATAGAGAGTGCTAATAGCTCTTCAAGATAGACCTGATCAAGTTCACATTGAGCTTTAATAATTGGCTTAGCTTCTGGTGTCACTCAAAGGTGGTACAATATCAGCCTGGGCAGATATGGTCAACAGACCGTGTTGCCTTGCCAGAGATGGTCTGCACCTCTCCCTGTTAGCCTTTCAAGTATTAGATAAAGCATTGTCCTCCCCCCATAGTGCCTTTTTTAAGGCAATGCCAAACTGGCAAACCTTTCAACTTAGCAAAATCAATCCATGAGAATCTAAAGGTGGTACTGCTCAATGTCAGGAGCCTAAACAAGAAGCTGCACTCTCTCTAAGTTCTCCTCACCTTAAGGAATGCAGACATCTGTGCAGTTACCAAGACATGGCTTAAAGCCACTGAGAGCAGCCCAGCAGAGCAGGTATATAATGCCTTCCACACATTTGGACCAGCTGCTGCACAGGCAGGAACTAAAGGTGGAGGTGTCTCGATCTACATCAAAAACAAACATACCTCAAGGCTGGTGAAACAGGATGATGCACTTGAGCTTCTTCATTCTAAATTACCACAGGTAGAGTACTATATCATATTCCTGCAGATTATAGTTCATCCTCTATGACCCAAGGAACACAAAGCTCATACTTAAACCTACTGTAGACACTTACCTTTCAACCCAGTACAGTATTCATGGGAGACTATCTGGTAATCCTATGTGACCCCAAATTTGTAGGCCTAGAGATTCCTGGACTTTGTAAACACAATCATCTTGGACTATTTAGTCCATATGCCCACTAGGGATGCAAACATAGGGGATCTAGCACTCACAAATATGGAAGAATGCTGCACCCCACCAGTGCAGTGTCCTCACTGGCAAGGTTGGACCATAAAGCGCTCTCCTTCGAAATAAAAATAAATGCTTTGACCCCAGCAAACCCTGTAACAGGAACTAAATGGCAAACTACACATTATTAAGTGATTACCTGACATTTCAAATCCCTCCCAACCTGGAGAACACAGCTGTCTATGCAGAATTGTACACAGAAACCATGTACAATCATGTTAATACATGCATAGAGACAGCTGTGCTTACCAGAAATAAACCCAGGACAAACTCTAAAAACAAACTACCCTGGTGGAATCTAACATAAACAGATTCTACATCAAAAGGAAAACAGTTTTAACTAAAACTAGAATGTGCATTGCCAACAGGATAAAAACTTTCTCATCAGGCTAAAACAAATTAAGTCTATCAAAGCCAATTTTGAGGTAAAGATAGCATTGCAGGCCAAGGATAACTACCAGACTTCTTTAGCTATGTCTGAAACCTCAAAGATGGTACACAACTGTGTGCATAACTGATTGTTAATGGAGCTATTTACACAGAGCTGAACATATAAAAAAGCTGCTGGCCAACAATTTTAGCTCATAATTTACTCCCCTCTCCCTCTCAGCCACCCCCCAAATAAAACCATCAAACATAACCCTCCCAGCCACTACACTAAGGAGCAAGTCTGAAACATGCTGTCTAAGGCAGAGAATGCTGCATCACTGAGCCCAGAGGATATCATAGGATGACTCCTAAATAGCCTAAAGCATGACCTATATGGACCTCTGGAATCCCTGTTTAACTATAGCTTCCAGACAGGCTTTGTGCCATATGAACAGAGGACTGCAATGGTCATCCCTTTGTACAAGGGCTGTCCATCAACAGACCCTGGGAACTACAGACCCAGTAGTCTGACTAGTCTGATATGGAAAGCAATAGAAAGAACTATCACGGCTATAATTAATAATGACACAGGAAACCTTCAGACACAGGATCCAGCTCAGTTTGGTTTCATCAAGGGCAGACCATGCCTGCTCAAACTGGTGGACTTCTTTGAGAATGTCACCAAGGCAATAGATGAGGCCAAAATTGTGCATACTGCTTACCTTGACTGGCTAAGGCATTGGATGCAATACCCCACTCAGGCATTGTAAACAAAATCAGAGAATTAGGAATTAACATTTATGTTAAACATTAGATAGTCAGATGGCTCTCAGGTAGGACCCTGGTAGTTAGGACAGTGGAGACCACCTCCACAAACTGGCTGTCAGTAGAGAAGTCCCTCAGGGCTCAGTGCTGGGCTTGTTACTTTTTGGTATTTACTTCTCGGAAGTCAAAGACAATTTCAAAAGCCTTTGGCAGACCAAGTTTGATGACTGCTAACTAGAAGCAGTCATACAATCCTTCCTAAGACACTAGGAAGGAATAACACAGAAAAAGGACTAGTGCCAAAGCCTTGGCTAAAAACTCAATGTCAAGAAATCCCTTTGGGAAGTCATCTACTCTAGGAAACTACCTCATTGATAACCCCCCCCCAAGAGTGGGCCCAGTAGTAAAGGATTTGGGAAGATATGTAGATAGTAACCTGGCTTTTGACCAGCATCTGTCTGAGGTAGTTGGAAAATCATGCTATCACACTCAGCTTATAAGCAAGTGCATGGTATCTAGGTCCAAGGAGGTCATAATTCCACTGTATTCAGCTCTCATCAGATCCATCACTGAGTACAACACTCCCCTTGGTATGTACATGACAAGGCACATGCAGCAATTGGAATGTTCACAGAGTTCCTCACAAAAGGAATATAGGATTTAAACAATATGGCCTGTGTAGGTCACCTCAAAGACCTATAACTATACTAGGCTTCCTACAGACTGTTGAGAGGCTATTTATGGCTGGCATGCAAGGCATCCTTGGATCCCACTCTGGTAGGCCTTTTTCACGTTTGCAAAACCAGTGGCAACAGAACTACTTGATCCAGTGACTTGAACCTTGTTTGTGACATAAATAGGGTATGTTGGAGGGACAAGAATGTGTCTCAAAGAATTTCTCACCTTTGGAACAGACTTCTCTTCCATTTGAATCAGAGTTCTTCCCTAGCCCTATTCAAGTATAACCGTGACCAGTGGATGAGAAATCAGAAAACTACCCCAGGTGTAGCACCTATGTCAATAATCGACAGAGGTGGTCTGTAAATCAATACCCTAGCTTACATATACCCCTTAAAATAACCTCTAAGGCACAAAAAACTTGCAGAATACATTTGGCTAGGTTTCTAATGCTACCACTGGATGTTAACCTAAGTATTCACCTATGAACCTATAAGTCATGGTAAGGACTTCAAACTCTGAATATGAAGCAATGCACACAGGTTGTACAGACCATGCTGTACAGCACTGATATGGCCATAATGGAAGTAACTTGGCACTGGAATTCTGTACCCACTGTAACCTTTCAAGGTCTACACCAGGGTTTCCAAGGTCAAAGGCATTACAGTAGTCAAGGCACAAAGAGATCAGTAGAGGTTCAACTATCAAAAGATCCTTGGATGAAATGTGGTGCTTTGCTCCTGACAATATTCCTGAATATATAAAGATTTTTAAACTGCTGTGACATGGTCTTTTAAGGCAATACATTATCCAGGATCACACTAATTCTTCACACTGACTCCAGTGCTTCACATCGTATATTAATATGTGGAAAAGACAAGGGATTGTGAAAGATCATAAAGTCTCACATGACCATAGTCTGCTGATTGTTGTCTAGAAAAATGTCATCTAACAGGAGAGTCAAAAGCTGGCACTGTCGTATGAGGGAAACCAGGGAGGTGCAGGAAAGTACCATCAACAAATGAATGCTAACTTAAACCAGGACCTCTCAACTAACTCCATTTTGGAGGAACATTCCTATTATCAGGCTTGATTTAAGATGTTCTTATTTTTGGAGGTGTGCCTCTATTTCCAATCTTAATTTACCCCTTCACACAATTTTCTGATTCACACTCATCACATGTGAATTTTTCAAGCTGTCTTGTACACAGAAAAAACACATTACATGATCAACATATTAGTGCCAACAATAATTTAAAGAAAGAAGACACCCATTTTACAACTCCTTATTTCCAAAGTAAAAATAAATGACCTAGTGTGGTAGAATACAGTTCATTAAAGTCTACAGGCTTACACTGTTTCTTTGATTGCATGCTTTTAATTTTCCTTCATTTTTGAGATTTTTTAATGCGTGTTTCTGAGTAGTATCCAACATTAATACTAGAAAAGGAAAGAATTTTGTGCTATTTGGTATATGCTGATTAGATAGCCAGATTTTTAGCTGTCTGTTTCTATTTTTCAAGGGCCTTTCTCCTATTTTCAATGTCTGCAGGTTGAAAGGTAAGCTTAAACGACTCCTTCAAATGGCATTGTCTACTGAAAACATGTACACCGTGAAAACTAATTGAGGACAGAACAGTGCTACACAAAATCCATAACCCAGAGAAAGTCTTTAAGAAGAATTAGTTCCCAAAACAACTTTCTGGGGGTGATCTAAGAGGTAAGGAGGAAAGTATTTGAAGCCAGTGCCAGAAATATCATAGTGGGCTTACAGGTGCTCAACCAAAATCCCATGATCCACAGCATAAAATGCCAGTGACAGATCAAGTAGGACAAAGACAGAATGAATATATTACATTTGATGATCCCTCACCAGTAAGCGGGTCATTTGTCACTCTAGTAAGGTCAGTCTCAATAGTAGGAGGGCTTCTGAACCCAGACCGGTAAGGAACAAGGAGTGAAGATGATTATAAACTGTCTCAATAACATAATCTAGAAAAGGAAGGTTAGAGATGGAATAGTAATTCTCCACATTATGTGGATCCAGAGATGAGTTTTCTTAAGCAGAGGTGAATCAATAGCTTGTTTAAATGTAAATGGCAATAACACACCTGTCCTTCAAAGGGACTGAATAATCTGGATTGTTACTAGAGAAAAAGCTGCAAGGCAAGGTGGAATCAACCTAGATTGCCATGGATCCAGTCCTTAGGTGATATAATATACTGCGTGAATTATATCCATGCCTTTCACAAACTATATTCAAACTCAATTCATTTCAGTAGGATGTTGTCCAAAAGTAATAAAACAGACACAAGGAATGACATACAGAGTCTTGCACCTAATTTGGACCTCACAGGGTCCAAGCTGGAACCATCTTTCAGAAAAAGAGATATATGAGAACCAGAAGGCACAATCAGAACATATAGGGATGTCTCGTCTGAGGAAGTGCAAGAAAGCATTTTTGGTCCAATTTATTTTGCACCTACGTCTTTTTCACAAAGTAGATAATAACTATGCCATTCATCTATGGGTCTCTTTTTTTCCTTCAGCCATGCAAGTCCCCTGTACCCTGTCTGCTGGGGAGAGTTAAGAGGCATTGCTAACAACAGAATGTTGACTGGGACTGAGCCCATCATCCATGGCCTAGAAATGGCAGGGAGATTTTATTTACCTCTAACCCTTACATCTCTGGCAAGTATATCTGCAATGCCATAAATGTAGCACCATACAGGCTTTCTCATGTGTTCCCCTATCCTATGCAGTATCCTGCCCCACACTAGGGTGTTATGTTGATGAAAGGCTGCAAGCTGCTCTGCCCAGATTAAGGTTAACCTTAACTTGGCCTAATTTCATGCTCTACTACCCGAAGGTGAATAGTGTGACCACTAGCCATTCCCCATTCCTTCCCTGCAATGCATTATCCAGCATCTGATCTTTTTTATTGAAAATGGATTACTGAAGTAGTATATGCAGATGCTACTGTGCATGCATAAATGTGATATTAATATACACATATCTGGAACATACAACAATAAAATGCATGAAACGTCTCCCTCGTTTATGTGCCTTCTGTTCACTGATATAAAGGACCCAAAATTCACAATAACTATAAAGCATAAGTCTAGGCAAATTTCGGCAACTCCATGTACAAATCTTGGAAGAAGATGATAGGACAGCAAATATAGATGCTCATTGTTTGTGAAGAAACCTTCTGCTGGCAAATATGGAAATTAATAGTGAAAGTATTATAAAATTTAAATAACCACAAGCAAGTTGAGGTCAAGTGCCTGAACAAAACTAATAACCACAGTAAAACGCAAAACCAGGCACTAACAGGAGGTTGAAATGAAAATGTCCACTGATGGCTTAAATAACGAACAATTCTAATACATTAATGCAAGTCAGTTTGCAGTAATCACACCATTACAGATTAACCCAGCCACGGTTAACCCCTTAGTAAACCAGAGTAAAACCCTGAAAAAACATTGTTGAGTAGTAATAAAAACAGCATAAAAATGTAGATGGAGAGATTCTACAATGGTAAATATAAAAATATGAAACGTGTGTATACAATTGTAGAACATATGTAAAATGCATCCTATATATTTAATACATAAAATAAAAAAAATTAAAATTAAAAAGTTTACTGCAAATTGACTCAATTATCAATTTAGGGAAGTATAAAAGGGGAGGAAATTGAATGTTTGGCTTTCACATCTGATGAAGTCGATTTTGGATGAAAACGCTGTTGTGAAGGTTGCGTTAATGTATTAAAATTGTTCGTTATTTGAGCCATTGGCGGACATTTTCATTTCAACCTCCTGTTAGTGCCTGGTTTTGCATTTTACTATTATAACATTTAATGACAGAGCCATTAGAATAATGTTTGATACAAGACAATTTAATATTTTTATTTGATGGACAATTTCTACAAAACAAAAGTAATGTACAAATAAATAAATATTTTTGAGACTCTGAATGTTTGAAAGAGGATGGCTCTGAATCAGCCGCATACCAAAGTTCCAATATGCAATGTCCTTGAATACAGGAATAAAAATTCTAGAGGAGAATTTTAATCAAAAAGTGTATATGTTACGCAAAACAATTTACACTGTCTGAATTGTGCAAGTGAACAAGTTATACTAAAGGGCATAAATTTACTTTTAAGAGTTACAGTGACTATTTGAATATATCAGTATGAACTACAAATTTACTTTTTCTGTTGTGACAAAAGGTGGTACTGCCAGCACAGCTCACTGGAATTCTGTAAATAATTATATGTCATTTATGAATATAAAACTGATTTATACAAAATGCTTGTGTTACAAATGTATTAGAACTGTATGTCATGTGTATATCAAACTGATTTGTACAGATGTTTCTGCTGAAAATGTGCTTGTGTTTAAAATGTATCAACAGTGTGCCGTACTGGAGAAAACAAAAATGTACATGCACTATTGTAACTGTTTAAATGTATATGCTTTAACAGAGGAAACTGAAAGACAGGAGGTTAACCTCAGTCCAGCAACGTTTAAATATATCTGAAATTAAATCGCTTTATGGGCTATCGCACAGGTTTCAATGCAGTCAGAGACACAAAGTCTGTATTAGGAAGTTTTCTGCATTGTCTTTGGGGTTAACTAATTACTACTCCAGAAGCATGGATGTATGATTGTTTTATGACTTCCAGGACCTGCCACAGATCTGAGCAAATACCCTTGTGTGTGTATATTTACAGGCTGGTGCTAAATCCTGCCAGCATCCAGCAATAGGGGTTTGCATGGGAACTAGAAGTCAGATGACCAGAAGTGATGTCATTCTGCAAGCTATCCCAGAAGTAATACTTTAGATATTATTTTGAGAAGCCTCTTAGTGAGACAGAGTATTCTGTTTTTGGTCTGACTAGAGAGACTGGTCATGTATTTCATCTTACCTTGTCCACGTAAGTTATTATGGAATCATATAATTCTCTTAGATTCAGTCAGGAATATAGTGATGCTTAGTTTAGATACTGTTTTTCTTTATTTGTCTGAGTCTGTCCTTCAATGTTATGTTACATATTTCCTGTGATTTTGAACTCTGATGTCACAGTGAATAAATATTTAGTATTGTCTTGTTCTTTTATTATTTATTATTAAATATATTTAAACCTTTCATTGTAGCTGATCTTTGTAGAGATATTTAAGTTTTCAGAGTATTTGCATATCTATTTGTTGACACTGTATGGGCCATTCCTAATAGCCTTGCTCTTGGACACCCTTTGTTAAGGGCCTTAAAGTAGCTGGAAAGGGGTTCTGCTGGCAGTTAGTAAACCTGTGCCAACTGGTCCCAGGTGTGTTGTGTGTGTGTGTGTGTGTTTGCAAATCAAATCTCAAAGAGTGTGTGTGCGTGTGTGTGTGTCTGTGTGTGTGTGTGTCAGCTACTTGAGGAGGGACACGAAATACTGATTGGACAGAGTGTTGGAGGACTTGGCTTGGAAACCTGGCTAAGGACTCAGCTCTATAGCTGTGCCACTGGGGGGGCTCTTATTGGGAATTTGGAGAAAGAGAGAGGAACTAGCCCCCAGGACTGATTGTGTTCCCTGTGTGCTCTTAAGGGAAATTGTACTTGATTGTGCTTGATGCAGAGAGCTCATCTGGAGATACTGTGTGTGTACCTGTTATCCTCCCAGTGAATGTTCCCCACAGGTGCCAGTGCCTTGATTACTGGCCCAGCGATGGGATGTCACATCTGTAACGAGCAAATTCTGTGAAAATCTCAATTCATAATGTTTATAGTATCCCTTGCTTTACTGAAGCAAAGTATACATGCCTTTTAAAGGTTTTTTTATACTATATAAGGCAGTTGCTTACTGTACAGCAGGCCTTACCAAGCAGGAAAAGTAGCTGCAGACTATAGCTGCTTTGCACAATGGTATTGTATGCTACTAATGTGAATGACAGCAATGAAGGCAGCACTGAGGTCAGTGCCATATTATGGTAATGAGGGGATCTTGTACTCTGCAATCTCCCATTAGCTGGAGTTTGCCTACATTATGGATGGGGTGGAACAAAGTAATATGTGATAGCAGGTTTGTCTGCATTGTACAAGACTCTGTTGCCAGTGAATATTTTTCTAGCAAGCAACAGTGATGCAGGGTGGGGGGTTTACATTGTGTCATTGCTAGCATTTGGCTCAGTGCTATCTGCTTTGCAACATAGGAGGACAGTGGGATTGTTGCAGCCACAGCAGTTGTTACATTAATTGTTTGCATATAATCAGCTGTAGTTTACATCATGAGACCCAATGCATACAACTCTGTTGGCAGTTTTGTGAATGGCACATGATCTGGTAGTTGGGATATTAAAATGAGAGGAAAGAAAAACAAAACAAAACAAAAAAACAGCCGATTTAAAAGGCAGCATTACCAACAAAACAAACACAAATTCAAAAATGTACACTAACTTACAATAAACTAATCAAAATGCAATAACTATAAATTATAATGACATAGCCCTAATGAATTTACTAAAAGATTACAAGAAAATCAACAGAAATATTAAAAAAGAAAACAGAAAAGATTACCTCAGTGCTTAGATAAAAGTCCTATTTAAAAGATAAGATATGCAGTTACCATATCCTACTGAAATGACTGTGATGCAGTAAAATAAAATAAAAACTGGATAAATGTAATATTTGGGGGCTGCTATAAATAAATGAAATATCTTGGACTGTAGAGTTATGGAGTTATCAAGTTATTTTATGACTTGTGGCTCTAGCAGAATATATTTTATTTTATCAAACAACAGATCACAGCATACACACTTACCCTAATACAGAAAAAGATATAAGGCTGTGATAAAAATGCATATTTGAGCTAGAGTTCAAGACATTAAGAAATGTTTGGAAAGAACAGTAACATGACTGTGCTGTGATTAAAAGTGCAGTAAGAACTGTATGACATAGCCTGATGATGATTAGGTATGCCTAATTGCCAACATAGCACAGACCTGCTGAGGATAATGTTGCATCATGAAGCCATGCAGTCTCAAAAATGGTAGTTACCACACAACTGGGCACACCGAGATACAAGTGGTCATGTAACCTTGGTTCATCTGCAAAAGAATGGTGTGCTCACTAAAATGTGTGTGTTCATATGCACATCAAAGTGCTGCAAATGCAGAGCACGGGTATATCTCAGAGCCCATACAATGGCTGCATAGTGAAATGTCGCTTTTGTTTCAGGTCTACCACTGATGGCCTAATGGTTGGGATCATGCAGCTATGTAACACTTCCAGTCCCATGATGATGTACTTCAGGATATCAGTCTGGGTCATGATCACATGATGTGTAGCTGGTGTCCTGGGCTGATCTACTGACCATGTACATCATGCCCACTGACGTGCATCACATGATTTCTGTGACATGCCGCATCACACATGATATATGTTTTTTTAGCAACTGCCCTAAAATCTGTACCACTCAGACTAAACAAAGAGTGGGAAAAATTTACAGCATATAAAAGATATTAGAAGCAAGTGTATGTTATACCCTATACTGAGGAGCTTTGTAGAATGTGATGATACACTGTCTGATTTTTAGGGTTATGGTACTATTCAACATCCAGCTAAACTGAGAATTGACTTAAAACAGTGACTACTTGATATGAAAAGCTATTTAATTTTAAAACAGCAAATATTGCAATTAACTGGCAAGTCTTTTTATAAATGTAATGTGCTATGTTTCTTTAAAATTTTAATAAGGCAGATAAAGTTGGAACCAATTAAGAGAATGAGGAACCTATATAGAGAATGATATGTATGATGTTCTGTTTATCTCCTTGGAGGTTGAAGACCTGAGGGACAAGGGACTATAAATGAAGAAATAAAAGTTAAGTTTTAAGACAGAGGAAAGTTTTCTTTATACAGTATCGCTTTATGGTCTGCAACTTGCAGTCTTTAAGTACAGTCAGCCCCCTGCCATAACCACACAGCAGGTAACATAGCCACGGTCTCCACAGATGCACATATCTCCATACCTACCTTTGCAGGTAAAGTTCCTATACCTGACCAGCACTACACTTCTGGTAGCTTTACACTACCACCTGAGGTCATGATCCTTGACATCCCACTACATACTAGCCATATGCAGGCTTACCACAAGCACCACCCTTGACAATTCCACTTATGTTAGTGACAGTGTTCCATGTCACTGTGCTCCCCCAACCTCTGCAAATGAAGATTATTGTGGCCTGCCCACTCCCTAGCTCATGTGAGTTAGATAATGTCTGGTGCACAGAGTGGTCAGTCCATGCACTGCACTGCATAGCCTGGGGTGTGTAAATGCATGCTTCACTTTTGTTATTTGTCTGTCCTGTTATGGCCCAGTTGTTAAATTGTGAACTAGATGCAATGTCTTTCACAGTATGACAGCATATTGCACTGGGATTTGCATCACATGGAGCCCACCTCAGCCATGCTGTCCTCCAAATCCTAACCTGGCTTTTTCTCCACTGCTAGCACACCCATATCAATCTATGCTATTGTCTTCCCTTGTTGTAACTGTTTACCTAGCATCATGTTGTTCAGCACTGCACATACCACAAAACGCTTTTGCAAGTGGCAGATGTGCACTGCAGTGCAGCACCAGATATATTTAGACAGCAGATGCAAGACATCAGCATTCAGATATACATTTAACAATGTTCTGTGTCTGCACCACTCTCATGTTATATGCCCACTCTGCATCTGTCTGTAGGCTGGGGGTGGTGGTCATCAGTCATAGCTCAAAGACATATTCTGCTCCACCTGAACCATACAACAACAGATACCATTATGTCAATGCATTGTCACAGGCACAATTCACAGGATGCACATGAGCGCATGAACACACACATGTGCACGCGCTTGCACCCGCACACATGCAGTCACTTGGCATCTACACTTATGTACAGTTTTGAGACTTATCAATTCACCTGCAGTACATCTACATCTTTGGGATGTGGGAGGAAACTGGACCACCTGGTGAAAACTTATGCAGGCACAAGTAGGACAGGAAGATTCCGCAGACAAGAATAAATATATGCATGAATCTATGTCATCTTTTTGAACTGTAAAAAGTTTGAACACTAACATCAAAAAAATACTGATTTGAAAAGATTCAGGAAAAAAAATGAAAAACTAATTTTTGCAGGAGGCACACCTCCCATGTGGGGAGTGTGCCCACCAACCCCTGCTACTTATATATACCAATTCTAAAATTGCTTTGCAGTGGACCAAGGGCAAATGCTCAGAACCCAGTGCATTGTGATTTTGCACAGCCAAATACAGGCAAAGATCAAAAAGTCAGTTTTCAAACTATTTTTCCTGGATTTGAAGCACTCAGTCTTTAGATAGGTCACGTGCTATATATTACCCATATATAATAAACACACACACACACACACACACACATATATATATATATATATATATATATATATATATATATATATATATATAGGTTCATAGGTTCATAGGTGTGTACTAGGCTAATGGCCCTGGGGCCTTTACAAGCCTAGCCATAGTGCCACCCAACCTTTGTTCCCAGTGCCTCTGTTGAGTAGAGCCACTGGAGTGATCCCTGGGGTGAATTTTCTATTTCCCAAACACTCATCAAGATTTCTCTTGAACAGGGCCAGCAAGATGCTCTGTTTGACATGTATGGGAAGTCTTTTCCATAGCATGGGCAGTCTCTGGATTATGAACCTGTCCCTCCAGCATGTTCAGTTGATTTTGGTAATGAGGTTGAGGTCTCTGGAGTGTGTGGTGTGGAAGGACTGGGATTTCTTTAGATGTAGCATTTCTAACAGAGCTGGGTCAGACATGGCTTTGCAAATCAAGCAGAGATTGCATCTAAGTAGGCGATATGAGACACAGAATAGTTGGGAGTTTTTTAGTCTGTCCATATAGGATAAATGTTTAAGGCCTAGGATCCTCTTTGTGAGGTACTTTTGCGGCCTCTCCAGTTGTTGCAGGTGTTTAGTGAGGTACACTAAAAAAAATGAAGCCAATCTGGTGGTCCCCTGCCATAAACAAACTTTACAACAAAAGGAAGAAACTGTTGCAGAAAAGAAGAAAATCCCAGGATGCAAAAAACTCCCTTACCAGCCTCACTAAGAAGCTGAGATCCCCATTAAATCCTCCAAAGCTAGTTACAAAAATAAAATTGCCAAAGATTCCAAAGACAACCACAAGACATTCTATAACTATGTCAAGAATCTAAATGGCAATGCTCAGATCTGCTCTGAGCTACAACAGAATGGCATTAAATATACTGATCCCAAGGATATTGCCAATATCCTGGCAGATCAATTCAGTGCCAACTTCACCCCCCTCTCACCCCCTAAATGGCCCATCTCAATACCGGAAGATTGCCAAATTCTGTTAATAACGTCCAAACAGGTAAAAAACGCACTCTCCAAAGCTAAGAATACAGCATCCATGGGACCAGATGACATCCCGGGCTGTGTACTACATGAACTACAAAATGAACTGGCACCTCACCTAAGTGTCATGTTTAATCATAGCCTTACCTTAGGCTTCGTGCCCATTGAGTGGCACACAGCTACAGTTATCCCACTCCACTAGGGGGGATCCACCTTGGATCCCGGGAACTACTGCCCCATCAGTCTGTCGAGCCTGATCTGCAAGGCCATGGAACGTATTATCATGGAACTTATAAACAAAGACATTGGCAACCTTCAAACACTGGACCCCACCCAGTTTGGCTTTGTGAAGGGCCGATCTTGTCTCCTGAACCTGATTGACTTCTTCGAATCAGTCTCTAGAGCCATAAACGAGGGTAAGGCAGTCCACACAGCCTATCTGGACCACGCCAAGGCCTTTGACAGCATCCCCCACTCTGGAATCATAGATAAACTTACTAAGCTTGGCATTAATCCCTACGTCACTTGATGGGTTGCCAACTGGCTTACTGACAGAAGCCACACTGTAAAATTAGCTGACTCCAAATCCAGCTCCAGACAAGTGACAAGTGGAGTACCTCAGGGTTCAGTCCTGGAACTACTCTTGTTTGGCAACTACTTCTCTGAAGTACAGGCCAATACTAAGGGACTTTGGCTAACAAAGTTCTCAGATGACTGCAAACTAGGAGCCATTATTGAATCTCCAAATGATGTGGAAACTCTACAAAAGGGCCTTACAGAAACAGATGCTTGGTGCCAGAGCCATGGGCTCAAGCTCAATGCCAAGAAATGTATAGTTATCACCTTTGGGAAAAAAACATGTACCCATAAATTACCACATAAGTGGCAGTACACTAACCACAGAAAGTGTGATAAGAGACTTAGGGACACAGGTGGACAGTGGTCTCACCTTCGATAACCACATCGCCACAACAGTCAGGAAATCCTTCTATGTGGCACACCTCATCACTAAGGGCTTTTCATCCAGATAAAAGGAGGTCATTGTCCCATTGTACTCATCCCTCATTAGACCCATTATAGAATACAATGCCCCATTTGATATGTACCTCTCAAAACACCTGCAACAACTGGAAAGGCAGCAGAAATACCTCACTAAAAGAATCACAGGCCTAAAGCAGATGCCCTATGCTGACCACCTTAAAAAACTCCAGCTATACCCTGTCGCATATCGTCTACTCAGAGGCGATCTCTGCTTAACATACAAGGCCATGTCAAACCCAGAACTGTTGGACATGCTACACTTAAAGCAATCCCAATCCCTCAGAGCCACACACTCCAGGGATCTAAACCTTGTCATCAGAATAAACAAAACATGCTGGAGGGATAGGTTCCTGACCCAGAGACTCCCCAGACTCTGGAATAGACTGCCCATACATGTCAAGCAGAGTGCCTCTTTGGCCCTCTTCAAAAGGAACCTTGACGATTGGATGAGAGAAAGGAAATTCACCCCAAGGATCATGTCAGTCACCCTGCTAGACAGGGGTCCAGGAAGTAAATAGTGTGGGAAGAAATAGCCAGGGAATTGTTATGGCTAGGCTTGTATAGGCCCTATGGCCAATAGCCTAGTACCAACCTGTGCTCCCAGATCCCTTATAACGCCTTCTGTGTTCAGTGGACTGCCATCAATGTGGTAATTCATGGGAACCGGGTTTTTCCCAAAGGGGATGATGACACATTTTTTGGCATTGAGCATAATGTCATGGTTCTGACACCAGTTGTTGGTCTCAGTGTAGGATGTCAACATCACTCGGGGAGTTAATAAAAGCTCCCAACTTGCAATCGTCTGTGAACTTTGTCAGCCAGAGTCCCTTCGTGTTGGCTTGGACTTCAGAGAAGTAGATAACAAACAGGAGAGGACCCAGGACCGAACCTTATGGGACTCCCCTTGTGACTGGTCGGCAGTCTGACTTGGAGTCAGCTACTTTCACACTGTGAGTTCTACCTGTGAGCCAGTTTGCAACCCACCTAGTGATATAGGGGTTGATGCCTAGCTTAGTGAGTTATTCTATGATTCCTGAGTGGGGAATGGTGTCAAAGGCCTTGGCCAGATCAAGGTGGGCTGTATGAACCACCTTGTCTTCATCCACAACTCTGGTGACTGACTCAGAGAAGCTGACCAAGTTGAGCAGGCATGATCTACTCTTCACAAAACCAAACTGTGTGGAATCCAGAGTTTGGAGATTCCCTATATCCTTGTATATTAGGTCCATGATGATGCATTCCATAGCTTTGCATATTAGACTTGTCAAGCTAATGGGCGATAGTTCCCAGGGTCTGTAGTCACTCCTCCTTTGTGGAGGGGGATGACTGTAGCAGTGTGCCATTCAGTCAGGACAAAGCCTGAGGTGAGACTGTGATTGAACAGGGCACACAGGTGAGGTGCCAGTTCAATCTGTAGTTCATGTAGAACACAGACAGGGATATTTTCAGGTCCCATAGAAGCTGTATCCTTGGCCTTGGACAGTACTGTTTTAACCTGTGCAGCAGTAATCCTGGGTGCCTGGCAATCTACTGGTATTGTGACTGGTCCCTTGGGGGGGGTAAAGTTGGCACTGAATCTGTTGGCCAGTATATTGGCAATACCTATTGGCTTGGTATAAGAGGTTCCATTGTGCAGTAGCTCACAGCAAATCTGGGAATTGCCGTGGAGATTCTTTACATAACTATAGAAGGCCTTGTGGTTGTTTTTACTATCTGCTGCAATTCTGTTTTCATAGCTAGCTTTAGAGGATTTGATGAGGGATATCAACTTTTTGATGAGGCTGATAAGGGAGTTTTTCTAGTCTTGGGACTTCACCTTATTCCACATCAGTTTCCTCCTTCTGTTGTAGAGTTTGTTTATGGCAGGGGACCACCAGATTGGCTTCCTTTTTTTGGAGGAGAGTGTCTTGGTTCTGTTGGGTATGACAAGATCCATGCATTTGTGTACATGTTCGTACAGTGCATTGGTGAATGATTCAGCAGTCATGCAACTGATCTCCATTTGTATGGGTGCAGTGAAGTTAGTCACCTCTGTTTTTAGGAGCCCAAAGTTAGCTTCAGAGAAGTTTTTCATGGTGGTTACCTTTGCGGGGGGATGGGAGAGATGTGGATTTCCAAGGTGATTAGTTTGTGGTCGGATCTAACCAGGGGAGGAGTTGACTATTGGTGTAGAGCAGTGGTCACCCATGTTAGTAATGACCAGGCCAAGGATGTTGCTAACTCTAGTGGGTGTAAGCACGAGCTGGTGCAGGGCATTGGAATTAATGAATTCCAGGAAATGTTGGGCAAGTGTATTAGTACATGAGTAGTTTTCCCAGTTAATGGAGGTGTAGTTGAAGTCGCCCAGTATGAGAGTGTTAGGTTGGACCCTAATATTCTCCAGGGTGCTTAGGAATGTGGAGTGTGAGTCTTGGGACATAGTTGGGGACCTATAGCAGGCTACAATGTGAATCGCTATCTTACCCAATGTTAGCGGCACGTAAAGTATCTCAGATGCATTATGTTGGTCTCTCTTTCTCTCTCTCTCTCTCTATATATATATATATATATATATATATATATATATATATGCATATATTGCACACACACACACACACACACACACACACACACACACACACAAAATATTTTGCAGGGAATGAATAATTCATTAGTAATACTAGTTGGTGCCTCTGTAGTACAAAATATTATGCATATCTAGATATCTAGCACCATATCCTCCTGTATTAGACACACACACATATTTTTTCCTTTGCAGTTTTCAGAATATACACAGTGTCAGTCCCTTTATCTTTTTTAGTAGTAATATTTCATAAGTTTATGGTTATGTCCTGTTAACTGACCTAGATGAATTACATATGCTTCTGTAGTATGGTGAGTGACATGGTATGACACATTTAATTGATCCTGACAGGGTAGATTTGCAGATTTTTTTTTTTTGGGGCAGGTAACTTTCTTTTATGCATGGGTATATACTTCAACAGTTCTCTGCCACATTATGTACTTGATTTACTGCAGAACTAAAGAATGCTAGAGAGAGAATGAAAAGTTCTATGCTATTATTAAACCTATTATGGGACATTAGTTAGAATCAGCTCATGCATTCTGTCTTCTTCAAACTAGTACTGGTTTTCAGATGTTTTAAGAGGCAATGATAAACCATACCAAGGAAACTAGGTATTTTTTAACAATGCAGTACATTGGTAAAACACATACATGCAGACACACACACACACACACACACACACACACACACACACACACACACACACACACACACACACACACACACACACACACTCACACTCATGCAGTCATTCATGAACAATTGATGTTAATCAAAGTTAACAATATGAGCCAATTACTAAGCCATCTGGGGTACTCACATAATGATGTTTCTTTTGATCTAAGTGACACTGAGAAGAGCAGCAGTCTCACTATAAATTTAATGGCATGTTTAGACGCTATCATGTTTTGCTCTTTGACACCGCTCCTTTAAAGCATGTAAGTAATTATAATGCTATTCATTTATTGTAGTGTTCTCAAGCTTATTTTCTCTTTTAATAAGGAATAACTAACGTGGGGAGTTATATAAATGTTCTGCTTAATCACCCCCTGGGGATGTAGCATGCCATGAAATGAAGTCCAGTGTCATACTGCCTTCAGGGGGTGATTAACACAGATATTTAAGTAACCCCAAGTGTTCATTATTGCTATTATTACAAGTAGGTTATAAGTTATTTTAGTCTGAATAGACCTTCTAATATACTTTTCTCATTTTTGTGCGTCATAAACAGAAAGCAGTCCATCTACCATTCTCAAGTTCATAAAATTTCCAGTCTAGGAAATTAATATAAGAAACTCAATTGCTAACATCCAATCACATTTGATCATTCATAAAATTCCTATATATGAATTTCTGGAGGCCTGCAGTATCAGTATTGCAAGCAATAGCTGAGAATTAAATAATATATAACCTGATTGAATATAAAAAATGCCTAATGATAACCTTAGCACTGAGGGCATACTGAATCATGACATGCCTAGTAGTTAGAGACGCAGAAGCTTTTATAAGAGAGTTATACTTTGTGATGTAAGTATTTAATTTGAGGTTGTAGCTTTAGAACATATTATTAAGCTGCAGATTTAAGAATTTAATGTCAAACACAAGTCAAAAGAAGTATGCCATTCCTCTTGTGGGAGGTGACCTGAGGGTTTGCTGGCACTGCTGCCTCTCTGGTTGGCAAACACCTTTGTTCCTGTGTGGTTCTGTTTACTTTCATCACTGGACTGTTATAGCAAAACGTCTGTAAAACAGTATTTGCTGTTCATTGAATAAAATGTTATTTATGACAAATGAATAAAATAACTTTAAGATCACACCCCTAAACAATATGCCATTTGAAGTATTGCCCCATACAAAATTGATGGGGGTTACAACAGATAACAACCTCAATTATGACCTCTACATCAAAGCAATATTTAAAAAAAAAATAAATAGGAATGCCACATAGAGCCAAAAAATTCCTTAATTCATCCACTAGATTCACTGTAACCACTATATACCTACTGCCCTCTCTATTATATGGTTCTCTCATCTTGACTAACCTCCAGGCCTTGCTAACATTTAAACTAGAACAGTGTTACAACAAGGTAGCTAGATCTGCAGCTCATACAAGTCACACAACACATCACTGCTCTGCACTAACGAAGCTCAATTGGCTAGAATTATCCCAACAACTAAATTACACCCAATTTCTCTTAACTCACAATGTTATATTCAATCCCACTTATTGCCCAACTGGAAGTACATTTTTTCACCACTACCTCCCAAGTCGTCATCTTCAATCTTCTGACACAAATCTACTTGGCATCTATAAGCTTTATGAAAACTGCGGTCAAAGTCTATACTCACACTGTTTGCAAAAGTCTGAAATACAATGCCTGCACTAATCAGAGCAATGCATAACATTTGCTTATTTAAGTTGCAGCTAAAACAATTCCTGTCTGACTCCTGGCTTTTCACTTATTGCTGTCCTGGCTAAAATGTTAGCTCCTTCTCCTCTAATACGTACATACACCATACCCCTCCTTATCCTTGTGTTTATTTCTCTTACTCTAAATCTTGATTTTACTCATTATTTCTCCTGCCTCTCATATCTACTCCACTTATTACTGTTAAATGTTTTGTCTCACTCTCCCGTCTTCCCTCTCTACCTCTCCTTCTTATCCACTGTTTGAAATTTCCACTCTAACATTTACTTTCTGAGTGAGTAATAAACTCTCACACTTATGACATCTCACCGTTTCAATGCTACGTGTATTTATCTTGTTTTAATGCTGGCATATGTGTTTTATTCTGTATGTCATTTGAATGAATATTTTACTAATCTATGTACGTACAATGAATTGTAATATGATGTCAGTTTTCACCTACGTGTGTGTGTGTGTGTGTGTGTGTGTGTGTGTGTGTGTGTGTGTGTGTGTGTGTGTGTGTGTGTGTGTGTGTGTGTGTGTATAGTCGGTTCTTTTATTTTTGGAGCTTTTCTTCCGGGCCTCTGCTGAAAATGAATAAAATTAACCATTCGGACTTTACCATGAAAACTGAGCTGAGGGCTTGCCTTTCAAGTATATTCTGATTATCATTTTAACATTAATTAAATAATAAAATTATTCCTCACACAAAACATTCATACTCTATAACAAAATTTGTAACTGCAATGCAAAAAGGGTAAATGTTTTATTTATTTGCATTTAGATACCAATGAAATGAAGATATATTAGCCTCACAAACATTTCCACTAGTATACAGTCAAGTTAGGTACATTTTTCCCTCTAATAAACTAAAATTTAAGGCACTCCCCATGCCAGCGTTACATATTTCTGATGCAATGAAACTTAAGGTCTTCTCACCATCCCCATGAATTTGCTTCCCGGGTTTTCTCCTAACACTTTGTTCTTCATCCAGAAAGAATACTGTCTACTGACACCTTTAAAAGTTAAACAGAATAGCTCCATTCCATGCTGACCCTTAGATGTTTGAACATTTCAGTTTTGAGTCCTCTTTTCCATTGCTTCCTGCAGAAAGTAAAGTCCATGTACTTTAAACCTCCATAAGTATTTTCTCCATCTTTTGTAGGACCCAGGTTCACCTCCATTCTGCTGTCCTTAAGATTACAATAATGCTGCTGATACAGGGTCTTTAAAACTGAATACAATATCTGAAATACGCATTGGCAATGGTTATGTACTTTTTTATTTTTATTTTCCATTTGTTTACCTATTATAGTATCGTGGTGGTCTCCTCTTTCTAGAAGGAACTCAGGCTTGTGATATCCTTTACAAATGTATTTGTCCGACCTGACCCTGTAATGAACTGATATTACCTGCACTCACTTCTAGCACCTTTAATAACAACTCAGGTATTTTGCCTCCAGAGGTTAGAGGTATGGTACATTTTCTCGATAATTACATTTTGGATTCTAAACACATACCCTTTATGACCCTCTGCCTCTTTCAGTTAAATATGATCCCAAGTTAAAATTGTTCTGTATTATTTTACAATATTCTGTGGAAAAAAAAAACAGAAAAATCCCCCACTACCACAGTATAAAAATATTCATTTTTGTTATATTGTTAACTAAGCAGTCAAAATACTGCACTCCCTTTTACTTTCTTTGAAAACATAGCATCATATTTCTCTCTCTAAGTTTAATTTGGTCCAATTTGTGATGTGTAAACTGTTTTGACCTTCTTTGCCATATATTTACATAAAAGACACTGTCTGAAATAAATCTGAATGTCTAGTCACAACATTCATCTTCAATGCTTTTATTTTATTGTAACTTAAAAGGGAGAGAATCTTCTCTCTTCTGTAATAATTTATAGCGTATCAAGTCATGCAGAAATGATTATCACGATATATACGTCTCATGCCCAGATATTTCATGTCTGGCTCATTATTAGTTATTTATTTATTTTTACTAGGCAATAGCTCTAGGGGAAATGTTTTCTCCCAGCTCTAGTATCTCAGTTCTTGAGAATTTCAAAGTATGTTCAGATGCCATTGAAAACACTTTCATCTGTTTAAATAAATATTTCAGTGTTGATTCTTGCCACACTGAATGCATTAAAGTATAATTATCATAAAGCCATAATTCATTCTCCGCTTCTGCAGTTTACCACAGCTGATCTGAAAGTCTGATTATACAATTTTATTTATTTACTTATTTGCTAAGCATTTAAATGAACTGGCCAGAATGTACTTTTCAGTCATGACAGACAAAAAGACCACAGATAAGCTAAAACTACAATCAATGTAAAGCATATAGTTGATGTGACATTAGAAGAAATGGTTTTTAGTATGGGGGAGAAAGAAAACAAAAAGGTCATTATAAACAAACAAAGCCAGGCAAAGCAAGCAAGTCAGTACAGGATAACAGGGAATTAAACAAAATGTGTGAAGATTATGGCTTAGTGTAGTCATTGCAGGGGTCTCTGCTACTAGAGCCCTGATGTCTGCAGGGGAACTGAACAGTCAATTGACAGGAATTACAGCAGAATCTCTTCCCTCTGCAGTTGTTACTTCTGTTTTCTTCATTTAACATGTAGACACGTTCATTATCACATTGACTATATAACCTGTCAACTGCAAAACTGTACTTTATCTAAATGTTCATAGTGTAGCTTTAACCTCTGGGACTTTGCTGAAAAAGGGCTATTAGTCCAGAAGAGCTAAACCAAACAAATATACATACATACATACATACACAAATAAAAGTAAATTAGACCAAATATTTCAGTCCCAAGAATTCTAAGTGGACTGTGTAATAGGACACTACTGTGGTCTTACCAAATTACTGTTTTGTTCATCTGTGGGGCAGCCACTGCACCCCCACTTAAATATAATCACGTCTGGGGGAACAAGAATCTGTGATTTTCCTGAATCAGCAGCTTGCACAATCAGCTGTGATTATCTGTAAATTAGAGACATGATCTTTGTGAAATCATATAATTCTCATTTTCCTCACTATTAAGTTCCTAGCCTCAAAAGAAAGGAGTGTAATGAGTCTGTAGCAAAATGTAAACTGAATGCTAGTGGCAAATGTTTCACTGCAATGGGTAAAGAAGAGGCACTGGTTTACCAGAGTACAAGCTAACTTATATAGTGAAAAGGGTCAGAATGGAGAGATGATAAATCAGCAAGCAAAAGAGAGCATAGTATTGTTGGAATTGCACTCATACTATAGAAATGGTGCAGCGTAATTAGTATATACCAAGAATTTTGCAGAAAAAATGCCACCGAGGATCCAAAATGGTAAAATTAAGGATTTTAATAACAAGATTGCGCACTTTCATCTCTCTACGGAGACTTCATCTAAATAATCATGAAACCAACCATCAATTATTTTACACATACTTCCAGAATTTCCATTGGATAATTAAAAACTTTGAATCATCATGTAAATTTTTAAAGATACAGGATGTTAAAAAAACACATAACATTATGATTTTATTTATTTTTATTTTATTGACATTTGTTAACCAGGTTAGTCCAGCTGGGCCAGGAGCCCATTTTCAGTGGAGACCCGAGGAGAAAAGCTCCAGTTACAGACAGATTAAGTACACATAACAATTTAGTGTACAATTAAAAAACAATCATTAATTGGCAAACACTACAAGTACACATAAATTCTGTATTGCAAAGAAAAACAAAACATTTTTTTTTCTGTGTGTGTGGTGTGTGTATCTATTGTATAACTGGTGTGGTAAGGTGTATAGCAGGATTCATGAAAGGGGTAGAAGGGATATTTAGAGGTGAAATGAGATGTCAGTGAAATAAATGTGGGAGATAATATACTGAGAGGATTGTATGATATTGTGGTACAACAGTAATAATATTGGAGTGATAAAAAGTATGCTGTGAAGTTGTAATGAAATGTGTACTACAGAGTAGAATTGGAGCTAGGTAGGGTCATGGCAAGTACAAATTGTGGTTCTCATAAAGTGTAATTTGAGTTCTTTCTTAAATTGTAAAGGGTGTGTAATGGAGCGCAATTGGGATGGGAGGTTATTCCATGCCTGGGATAGGGTGGATTTATAAAGTAGTCTACCAATAATTTTTTTTTTTTGGTTGGTAGATGTCAAGGAGTTCTTGGTTAGAGGTACAAAGTGTGTGAGTTGGTGTGTAGATGGATACCAAAGAGGACAGGACATGGCAGAATGATGGTTTATAAAGTATGGAGTGAATAATTTGTAACTGAGATAGAAGAATTTGTTGCGGGAGTTCTAGCCATTGTAGTGAGTTGAGTGAGAGGCAGTGGTGTGAGTTATGTGGGGAGTTTGTGATGAACCTTGCTATTTTGTGGTAAGTTTATTGGAGTTTGGCTAGGGTAGTCGTTTGAATATTAGTTAGTATTGGGGTGGCATAGAGAAGGGATGGGAGAAGAGCCTGTGCCAGGGACAGTCTGGCATCGTAGGTCAGGAATCTACGGTTTAGGTAGAGCATACCCAGCTTTTGGTGAGTTTTCTTTATACTTTGAAGGATGTGCAGGTTAAATTTAAGTTTGCCATCAATGATGGTACCTAGAAGTTTTGTGTGGGAGTCAGGTTGTATGGTGGTATTATTGGAGGATGAGATAAGAAAGTTAGATTTTAGGTGAGAGAGAGAGTCTGGGGGAAGAATAACAGGAGTTAGGTTTCTTGGGGTTTCAGATAAGTATTTATTTATTTATTCATTTCCAGTTTGGTGACTGGGGAGGTCCACTGGGCTCAAAGAGCCCGTTTTCAGTGGAGGCCCGGGGAGAAAAGCTCCATAGTACAAAATATAAACTACATAATTCAGAGTACATAGTACAGAGAAAAGCTAAATAATTCAAAGTTATCAAAATACAGAGAAATGCTAGATAATTCAAAGTTAACAAAATACAGTACACAGTAGCAAAGAGGTGCAGTAACAACTTGTAAGTATTAAATAGCAAGCTAAGAACAGTTAAACTGCAGCATATATACAATATATAATACAAATTTATATGTTTGTAAGTTGAGAACAGTAGTATAGAGTAGAATTTGTTCGTTGGTTAGAAATGTCAGATAGTGATCTGAAAGTAGTTATCGAGGGATAGATCCCTGATAAGTAAGGAAAGAATGGGACTTTGGATGTGATAAAAGTGATCATGCGTTAAGGAAGTTAGGTGGGTAGAAAGCAGTTGCACCTCCAACTATGGGAGAGGTAGGAATGGAGCTGGGTTTTGAAGTGTTCAAAGTTTTCAGAGATTCGTAGAGATGGAGGGAGAGAGTTCCATTTTTTGGCTAAGGTAAAGGATAGAAGTAGTTGCCCAGTGGGACGATTTGGTTTATACACTGAGATTAGGTTTTGGTGGGCAGGTCTTAGGGGTCTGTGGGGGGTGTATGAAGGTAAGATGTTAGCAAGTGCTGGACATGTATTAGGTTTGAAAATAAGCTTGTGGGCTGAACAGAGTTGGAGGTAGTCCAGGTAACTGGGAAGTTCTAGCCACTGCAGGTGGTGGAGAGGTATACAGTGGTGAGTAGAGTATTTGGATGAAGTTGCAAACTTTGAGATTTTATTGTAGCAGGTTTCCAGTTTAGAAGAGTTGGAGGAAGCTAGATTGGTTAGTAAGGGAGCACATACATCAGAGAGGATAGTAAGTAGGTTGAGGCAAGGGTCTGTTTAGTTGAGGGGGAGAGGAAGTGTGAGTTTCTATACAGCATGCCAAGTTTCTGATGTGTTTTCTTAATATTTAGTTGAATATGGGTTTCAAATTTTAGTTGCTCGTCAATAGTAACCCCAAGAAGTTTGGTAAAAGGAACAATTTCTATAGTGGAGTTAGCATGGCTGGTAATTTTAAAGGAGGTTTTGTCAAGAGGGATAGATTTTGATGGGGAGAATAGTAGGATTTTAGATTTATTGGCATTTAGGGAGAGATGATTTTGAAGCATCCATTTCTCAGTAGTTGAGAAAGCAGATTGAGTTTTAGTTTGAAGCTCAAGGAGGATGGAGACAGAGCAGACTAGTGTTGAGTCATCTGCATATTGTACTATTCTGGTGTTGGGAATTGATGTGTGGAAGTCATTAATAAAAATATTAAAGAGCATAGGGCCGAGTATGAACCCCTGGGGTACCCTGGTTGGGGTTGGAAGGAAGGCAGAGGTACTAGTTTTCCATTTCAAAGCCTGGGATCTATCAGAGAGGTAGCTGCTAAACCAGGTAATGGTGTTTTGTAAAAGGTTAAATTTAGAAAGGTGGGTAAGAAGTTGGGTATGAGAGACAGTATCAAAAGCTTTGGAGAGGTCGGGGAGGACTGTGGATACTAGATTGCCAGAGTCACAGGCGTGGTTTACTATGTCTAGAAATGAAAGAAGAGCTGTTACTGTGGTATGGCCAGGACGGAACCCATGTTGTGTTGGGGTGAGGAGTTGGTTATTTGTAAGGAATGGCATTAGCTGGAGGTGGATACATTTCAAGAATTTCTGAATTGGAGATACAATTGCTATGGGTCAGAAGTTGGAGTAGTTATTGTTTTTGCCTCCTTTGTGGAGGGGTAGGATAAAGGCAGTATGCCATAGTTTAGGGACATATGATTCCTGTATGGATCTATTGATGAGTATACTAATGGGAATGGCAATTCTGTCTGCTGCTAGTTTTAGAAAGATAGAAGGGATATTGTCAGGGGCATTGGAGCAAGTCTTAAGTTTAGAGAAAAGTTTTTTTTTTATGTATGATGTGGGGATGGGTTTGAGATGAAAGTAGGAGGAGTGTTTAGGATGGTAGATTGGGGAGAGGATTTGAGATGGGAGGAGGAGTTGTTGTTAGGGAAGGTTTTGGTGAGTTCTGCTATCGAGTTAGTAAAGAATGAATTGAACAGTGTAGCTATTTCTGTGTCATGTTTGCTAGTGTCGGGGTAAGGGTTGTTTTTGGTGCCTGGATTAAGAAGGGAGCTGATGGATTTCCAGAATTGTTTGGGGTTTGTGGAATGAGTAGTCTGGAGTTTGATATAGTATAATTTTTTATCCTGTGTAATACTTTTTAAGCTAGGTTGCGGAGTTGTTTATATTTAAAAAGGGTGTCAGGGTGCTTATTACGATGGTAGAGTTTCCAGGTCTTATCCATTTGTTGCATGAGTGTTTTGATATCTTTAGTAAGCCAGGGGGCAGAATTGGTTTTTATATGTTTTATTCTTGGAGGGGCTTGGGAGTTAAGGGTATCCAAGAAGGTTGAGTTGAAGAATTCAATGGCGTCGTCTAGTGGAAGAGTTTTTAATTTATTCCAGTTTATCAGTTTGAGGGAATTGGAGAAAGCTGTGGGGTTAAAGTTTGTGAGATTCTGAGTATGGATATATTGGTGTAGGTGGGGAGATGAGTGGGTTGCTCTATGGATGAAGGCTGGCAAGTGATCACTAATGGCGTAGATTATCAGTCTATTTATTATTCAGTGAACAAACATACTTTACTTAAGAAATGCAGGAAAATAAAACAAGTTATAATTTTTCAACCTTCATATTCAAAACTGGTGTTATAGAAACATGTTTGTTAATCCCTGGGGGAGAGTAGCACATAATTTAAGTTGCCACATAAGCTCTCTCTTGCACAGCCATCCCTTCCAGTCTCCACCTCTGCCATTAATGTTTATTTTCACCAAGATACCAAAGGATAATTTTTTTAAACCATTATAGCTGGTAGAGTGTTTGTAAAAGGCACTGTACTCCTTGTTAGTGGAAAAACAGATTGTGAATTTAAGGCACACATTTATGAACATCTGCATGATATCATAAGAATATGAGTTGGACCAGAGCACTGAAGTAGAGAGCTATAAGTTTCTATTATAGTCTAACCCAATTATTCCTGTTATTTTCAGAATTCTGAAAATTAATAAGAACATGGCAGAACCTCCCTTCAGACCAGTTGTTTCAGTACAGGGGTCAAAAACTCACTCCCTTGCAATTTTGGTCAATAAATGGGTAAAGCTTCCTGTAGAAACATCCCCCTACCTTGTAAAAGACTCTCTAATGATAAAGTATCTTTATTAGTAAAACTTTTGTCATTTATTTTGGAAAATAATTATATATTTTTTGAGGGAGAGTTCTTTCAACAGATAAGGGGTGTAGCCTGCACTCTGACTTATGCCAACATAGTCCTACTTGGATGAGAAAAATGGTGGATATTCAAAGAATTTCCACCTCTATCTGAGATTTTTGGATGACATCTTTATTTTATGGGATGGTACAGAGCAGACATGCATTCTTTTGTAGAATATCTGAACACCACCTCAGAATTAAGGTCCCTGTTCATTATTCACTTTCTCTCATTTTTGGTCATTGTAAATGTTCTCTTACCATTGTTAGATGAACTCAGAAACTTCTGCTGCACATCATTTGAGTTCTGAGCTGGTGGCAGTAGTGGAAACTGCCCCACTCTGTTGAACCACCACTGCCTTCTGATGAAACAAATGATACACCCTGCTGCTTCCTGCTGATTTCTGATTGGCCAAATCTTGCATTGAATGAACGTTTTATTACAATCTTGCAAGTCCGTTTTAGTTTTAGATTTCTTTTTTCCATCAAATCTTTTTCAAACAAATTTAATGTTTCATTGATGCCATTCAAACACTGATCTAATCGCAAAGCATTCAATTGAGCAGAAGTGTAAAATAAGTTGAAGAAATCTCCTCCTTCAACTTACGCTGTTTAAGTGCATCCCTCTCCACCAAAATATTAACCCAGTCCAAGGAGCAGCAGTGAGCAACGGCAATCCATCTAGCCTGGAATCATTTATCTTCTTCATTCTTTAATGGTTTGCTAAAAGTATTAACATCTTTTCATGAAGATTTAACCATGAATAAGAACTATTTACATGCATACTCTGAACAGAAGCCAACCTGTTTAACAGGAAAAACAATGCTCCTACTTAAGAGCAATCCTGCAAGCTCCTAAAAACTATAGACCAATAACTTGCCTTCCGATGATGTATAAACTATACACTGGAATTGATGCCAACAGAATTTATAATCATTTAGTAGAAAATTAAATCATGGCAATAGAACAAAAAGAACAAAAGAGTAATAAGGAAAGTCACATGGAACAAATGATCATTTGCTGTGAAATAAAGTCATAATGGAGAACTGTAAAAAGGGGAAGGATCTAAGTATGGCATGGATAGACTACAAAAAAGCATTTGACAGTATCCCACATTCATGGATAAAAGAGAGCTTAAAAATGTATAAGATACACCCTACCATAATCAATTACATTACAGTGACCATGAAACAGTGGCAAACCATTTTGCAGTTAAGTCACAATAAAGGACAAATTATTATTCCAGGGATAAAAATGAAAAGGGGGATATTCCAAGGTGACTCTCTGTCACCTCTGAACTTTTGTCTTGCCCTTAACTCATTAAACTGTCCGGTTAACAGATTAGGCCATGGCTACAATTTGGCTCCCAGAAAACAACAAAGTGTAAAGACTTCTCATCTTTTTTTGTAGATGATTTAAAACTGTATATTTCATCAGATGAGGAACTGAAAGCACAACTGCAAGTGGTCACAACTTTTTCAGATGAGATAAGAATGTCTTTGGTCTTGATAAATGTTCAAAATCAACCTTTAAAGCAGGAAATCTGCATCACCAACAAAACATCAGTTTGAGATAAGAATGTGATATAAAAGAACTTGAGCATGAGGGAGTGTATAAATATTTGGGAATTGATGAATGATCAACAAATAAAACATGAACAAATACAAATAAAATGTAGTAAGGAATATTTTAGAAGACTTAAATTAATACTGAAAACAGCATTGACATCTAGGAACAAAGTCCAAGCTCTAAACCAATTTGCTCTTCTTATTCTAACTTACAGCTTTGGAGTGACTGACTGGATCCCAAAAGGTGTTGGATAGGTTGGACAGAAAAACAAGAAGGATGCTTCATGCTCATCAAATGATTTATAAAATTCAGTGCATATCAAGATTATATATGCCTCTGAAGGAGGGATGGGCCTCCTTGAAATTGATTACATGTATAGATCTGCGATAGTAGGACTGCATACATATCTGCTGATCCCACAAGACCCAAATGTAGTGAAAGTTTTGAAACATGAGGAGAATAAGTCTAAAATGACTTCTCTGCTTAGTTTAGCAGAAGCATATCAGCATCAAGTGGGAAAGGAAATCAAAACAGAAGTGGATAAAAATCAGACAGCAACTGAAATGTGCCAAAAAAGCAAAAGAAAGAATATAAGGTAAAGGATCAGATGAGAAGGCAAGAAATGTGGAAAAGGCATAACTATAGCTGGAAGTATAGAAAACTCTTGGAACAAATGCAGGAATGGTTAAGGAGAGGTGAATTTAACCAAAAGACGAAAGACTAATATTGGTGGCCCAAGATAGTGGACTGCATACAAGTTACAAGTTCGCTTACAACGTCCATTGAATATGTGGGAGAACCAGACAAATGAAGGTTTTGTAAAACAGAACTGGAAACAGTCACACATCTTGTTGCTGGATGTGATATACTAATGTCAGAAGGACTGTATACTGAAAGGCATAATAATGTGGCAAGACTGTTGCACTGGGGATTGTGCAAACATTATGGTACTGAAGTGGCTGAAAAACACTGAAAACACGAGCCACAAAGCATTATAGAAAATGATGAAGTTTATATCCTATGGGATCACCCATTACCAACAGTTCAAAAAATAGATGCAAGACAACCAGATATAGTATTCCATGACAAGAAGACAAAAGTAGCATTGATCATTGAAATTTCTACACCCAGTGACTACAGTGTCTTATGAATGGAAAGAAACAAAGTCAGAAAATACCAGGATTTGCAGCAGAAACAAGGGCAATGTGGAAGAAGAATATCCAGACAGTTCCAGTAGTAGTAGGAGTAACGTGTCTTATAAAAAATAATTTACAATCGTACTTTGGTATGCTACTGAAACATATCATACTCCATATAAATTGCAGAAGGAGTCATTACTGGTCACACTGCAGGTGCTGCAAAGAGGGCTTCTGGCTAACATCAAAGGTTGAAACAATACTAATTTCATGAACTTTAATCATATTTTAACTTGGGAATGGGGTCCATTCCTGTCATGGTATTAGAAACCCAAAAGACTTGGAGAATTAAAAAAAAAGTAAAACCTGGATGAAAGGACTATTGAAAGGATCATACAAGGATTGAGGAGAAGTGTTGGAGATCATTTGTTAGGTCCCAAACAGCATGAAGGGACTCACTGAGTTAGATTTGCATGTATTGGGTTTATTGTCACCAGTGCCTAGAATTTGTTTATGGTCATGTAACTGTAGTGCCTTGTGGATAACAGCAACAAATTTAGTTTATTTATTCTATTTTGAATTTGCTAACTAGAGTGGAAAACTGATCCCATTTGATCCATTTCAGTCTCAGCCTAGGGAAAACACAATAGATACATGACATTAGATACAGAGAGAATGACAAAATGCAATATATATATATATATATATATATATATATATATATATATATATAGGGTCTATATTAGATAAATGAAAGTTTATCTTACCAAACGCTGACATGAGCGAAAATCACGGAACTCGAAACTGCAGTTGTGGGGGGCTGCACCCCCCAATAAATATATATTCCAACTTCGAGATTGCACTACAGTGAGGAAAGGGCAAATATTCCCATCTTCACTGTACTGCGATCTCACAATTCCAGTTTCGGGTTCTGGGATTTTCACTCATAGGTTCATAGGTTCATAGGTTCATACTAGGCTATCTGCCCGAGGGCATTTACAAGCCTAGCCCATAGTTTTGTGGCTTACGCCACCCCTTTAGTATGGGGAACTATACCCATTATTTTGCTGTGCCTCTGTCGAGCAGTGACACTGAGGTAATCCCTGGGGTATATCTGCGATCTCCCATCCATTGGTCAAGATTTCTCTTGAACAAGGCCAGCGAGGTGCTCTGCCTCACATATACCGGGATTTTATTCCACAGCATAGGGAGTCTTTGGGTGATGAATCTATCCCTCCAGCACGTCCTATTAATAGCCGTGTCGAGGTTTAAGTCTCGCCCTTGTGGCTCTGATGGATCTAGATTTTTGAGGTGAAGCATATTCATCAAATCTGGGTTTGACATGGCCTTGTATGTTAGGCAAAGGTCACCTCTGAGCAAGCGGTGGCGACTGAATAGAGCTGGAGTTCTTTCAGTCGGGCAGCATAGGACAGATGTTTGAGACCCTTTATCCTTTTGGTGAGGAACTTTGTGGCCTCTCCAGCTGCTGCAAGTGTCGGGTCAGATACATTCCGAATGGGGCATTGTACTCAATCATTGGTCTGATGAGTGATGAGTATAGGGAGACTATGACCTCCCTTGATCTAGATGAGAATCCCTTCATGATAAGGTGGGCAATGTAGAAGGTCTTCCTAACTACTTTAGCTACATGGGTGTCGAATGACAGACTACTATCAACCTGGGTCCCCAGGTCCCTGATAACTTCTTCTGTGCTCAGTGGATTGCCACCTATTTGGTAGCTAGGGGTAACCTTGTTTTTCCCGAAGGGTATGACTATGCATTTTTGGCATTTAACTTTAGGCCATGGCTCTGGCACCAGTTATGTGTTTCTGTGAGACCCTTCTGAAGGATATCTGTGTCAGATGTGTTTTCTACTATGGCCCAGTTTGCAGTCATCTGCAAACTTTGTCAGCCATAACCCTCCTGTGTTTGCTTGTACTTCAGAAAAATAGATGCCAAACAAGAGTGGGCCCAGGACTGAGCCCTGTGGTACACCACTTGTGACAGGCTTTGAGTCTGACATGGCGCCAGCAACTCTGACCCTGTGGGTTCTGTCACTCAGCCAGTTTGCAACCCATCTTGTGATGTATGGGTTAACATTTAAGCTGATGAGTTTTTCAATGATACCCGAGTGGGGTATTGTATCCAAGGCCTTCGCCAGATCGAGGTAGGCTGTATGGACTGCCTTTCCTCATCAATGGCTTTGGTGACTGTTTGAAAAAGTCAACCAAGTTTAGAAGGCATGATCTGCCTTTGACAAAGCCAAACTGGGATGGATCCAAAGTCTGCAAATTTCCTATGTCTTTATTTATGAGGTCCATTATGATCCTCTCCATGGCTTTGCAGATAAGGCTTGTCAAGCTAATGGGCCAGTAATTTCCAGGGTCGGTGGAGGCACTGCCTTTGTGAAGTGAGACCACAGTTGCAGTGCGCCACTCCCTGGGTGCATCCAGAGGTAAGACTATGATTAAACAGCTGTCCTAGCTGTGGGTTTAATTCCTCATTGAGTTCGTGGAGCACACAGCCGGGGACACCATCAGGTCCCATGGATGCTGTGTATTTTGCTTTGGAGAGAGCAGTTCTCACTTGGGCATTGGAGATGTTTGGGGCTGCAATCGCTTGGTATAGATATCTCTCCTTTGGGGAGGGGAGAAGTTTGCACTGAATCTGTCAGCCAGTATGTTGGCAATGTCTGTAGGATCAGTAATCTTCACATCATTTTGAACTAGTTCTGAGCATATCTGGGAGTTTCCTCCCAGGTTTCTAACATAGCTAAAGAAGGCCTTATGATTGTCTTTTGAGTCTTTAGCTATTTTTCTCTCAAAATTTGCTTTGGATGATTTTATGAGAGCACTTAGTTTTTACTTATAGTGATCAAGGGTGTCTTACCTTTTAAGGATTTTGCTCTATCTTGTAGTAGCTTCCTCCTTTTGTTGTAGAGTTTGTTTATGGCTGGGGTCCACCAGACTGGACGCTTGCCTTTGGTACAAAGAGTCTTTGTTTTGCTTGGGATTGCCTTATCCATGCAGTCCTGCAGGTGCTGGTAGAAGGCATTTGTAAGTGATTCAGCGGCTTGAGTACTGTTTTCCACCGGCTCAGGGGCCTTAAAGGAGACCACACTAGTCTTTAGAAGTGTGAAGTCGGCTTTCGAAGTTTTTACTGTGGTCTTTTTTATTTCAGGTGGGCGTGGGATGAGGACCTCCAGCGAGATTAGTTTGTGATCTGATCTCACCAGTGAGGGGTATACTTCCGGTGTTGAACATTGTGCTCCCATGTTCGTGATAATGAGATCAAGTATGTTTTCTCCTCTTGTGGGGATGGTGACTAGTTGTTCCATGGCATTTGAGTTTATGAATTCCAGGAACTTTTGGGCTAGGGTGTTTGGGCTTGAGTAGTGTTCCCAGTCTATATTAGGGTAATTGAAGTCACCTAGTATGATGGTGTTTGGTGATACATTTATCCCCTCTAGTGTTTTCAGGAAGGCCATGTGAGGTTCCTGAGTTTGTGAGGGTGGCCTGTAACATGCTACAATTTGCAGAGCAGTCTTGCCTATGGTTAATTGCACCTGGATGGTCTCCAATGCATCGTGCGTTGCCACCAGTCTTGAGGTGTGGGTGTCCTTGATGAATATGGATACCTCCTTTCTTGGTATTGTCCGGATTTTGGGGCGGAACGCATGATAAGAGGTAAAACCTGATTGTGCTGGGGTGCTCTCAGGAGCCTTGAACCAGGTTTCTGTCACTGCACAGACATCGATGTTCTCCATACTGAGAAGGGCCTCGAGTGCGTGCATTTTGAGATTTAGACTTCTGGCATTGAGCAGCATTACCCTTAGTTTTTTTCCTTTTTGTGTTCTAGGGTGGTAGGTTTAGAATTTGAGCCTTGCCTAAAAAGGCACTATGGGGTGGCAAGAGCCTTTGCCAATATCCGAATCCCAGGGTGACAGGTGCAAGCCGCCCTCGAAGCAGCGTGGCTTGTCCAGCATGTCATCCCAGGCAGACAGACATTGGATCCCCTTTGAATGACACCAGAGTTTAAGCCAATTGTTAAAGCTGATCATCTTATCTCTGTATTGTGGCATCATTCTTGGTGAAGGTAGGATACTGCTCAAGGTCAGGGTCATACCTGCCTGGGCTACATAATCAGAGAGCTCCTCAATGTCTCTTTTCATGTAGTCCAAGGAGGTACGTCTCAGGTCGTTTACACCAGCGTGGACAATGACTGAGTCGTATTTGTACCTGCTGTTGAGAGACCTGATTGCTTGCGTTATGTGGTGGATTCTAGCGCCCGACAGGCAGCTTACTGTGACCTTCTCCTTACTCAGTCTGGTGAGCGGGACGTCAGTGTGTCTGACTATGGAGTCACCAATGACTAGTGTGTCTGGCATTGTGTTTGGCCTTAAGGGCTGTGACTGTTTGACACTCTGACTGTGAGGTCTATGTGTTGCAGGTGTTGTGTTCTGAGGTGGTGGTTGTTTGGGTGTCTGCTTTGGTGGCCTCTGCTGTTTTGGTAGATTTTTGATCAGAGCACGAGTATGTCTTTGTGTGTTTATGTGTATGATTTGAGGTTGTGATGGTACTATGTGAGACTGGGTCTATAGTGTGTGTGGTAACCTTCTCCTCCTGACTGGTCTTGCCAGTCCTATGTTGAGAGAGCTCAGCCTCCAGTTTGGCCGTATAGTTGCATCTCTGCATGTATTTGTGTTTTGTGGGAGGAGGAGAGGGTTGTCTGTGTACATGAGGCAATTGTAACATTGCCTCAATATTCCCAGGTTCACCAGCTGAGCAGGAGAGGACACTAGCAACTGATCCCTCGACATGCTAGAAGGACTAGACAAAAAAACTTTAAAAGAGATTCCGGGGGACGTGGGTGACCGAGAAATGGGGGTTTGCCTTTTTTGGGGTGCTATCTATAAGAGTGCCGTATCAAGGTAATAAGTTCTGTAGGAGCAAGTGCTAGGTTTAACAGATAGAGAAAAGTCTACTTGGAGTCAAGTAGAGATGATCTTTTTAGGTATTAGAGAAAGTGCTAGTAACAGGGATGCTTAAAGGTAAGATTGAAAAGAATGCACTCTGCAGTGTGCACTAGAGAAGTTAGATATGAAAGTAGGTAACTTGAGTTTTACCTGTTTAAAAAGTTAAGGTGGAGAGTTAATATTTTTAAAACAGCAAGATGGACTGAAAGGGGTGGTTACTTTTGTATTTTGGTACTATGAAATACTGTAGGATGGCCAATAAATTTAAATAATTGAAGGGGTGGGATTTCAAAAGTGATGGTTTTGTGATTACTCACATAAGCCAGTGAAAGTAGAGAGAAATGAGATATATGGTCAGATTAACATAAGAGGCGGGCAACTAGAAAGACAGTGGTATTTAACAAGACAACTTAAATGGGTGGCAGGGAGGGAAAAAATTCTGCCTGACTCAGAACATGCTAACTCATGTTAGCGTTCGGAAAGATAAACTTTCGTTTATCTAATATAGACCCTATATATATATATATATATATATATATATATATATATATATATATATATATATATATATATAGAGGGTATATATTAGATAAATGAAAGTTTATCTTACCAAACGCTGACATGAGTGAAAATCACGGAACTCGAAACTGCAGTTGTGGGGGGCTGCACCCCCCGATAAATATATATTCCAACTCCGAGATTGCACTACAGTGAGGAAAGGGCAAATATTCCCATCTTCACTGTACTGCGATCTCACAATCCCGGTTTCGGGTTCTGGGATTTTCACTCATGTTAGCGTTCGGAAAGATAAACTTTCGTTTATCTAATATAGACCCTATATATATATATATATATATATATATATATATATATATATATATGGGTCTACTTCATTTGATCGAAAGACCATTTGACCTAAACCCATTTGATCGAAAACCAGTATTAAAGGCAAATAACAGGGATTTGTCCCCTTCCCCAATGTCGTGCGACCCTGGAGTTGGTATATATAGTTAGGGGGGAATATATAGTTAAGGGGTGTGTGGGGGGGCTTTTTGTGTTATTTCCTTCTTTTAAAGGAAACTAGCTGCACCCCCCCACCCCCATAACTATATATACCAACTCTAGAGTAACACGACATTGGGGAGGGGGGCAAATCCCAGTTTTATGCCTTGAATACTGATTTTCGATCAAATGAAATTTTGATCAAATGGGTTTAGGTCAAATGGTCTTTCGATCAAATGAAGTAGACCCATATGTATATATATATATATATATATATACACACATACATACACACATATATATATATATATATATATATATATATATATATATATATATATCATCATCATCTTCTTTCGGCTGTTCCCATTAGGGGTCGCCACAGCAGATCACCTGTTTCCATTTCTTCATGTCCTCTGCATCTTGCTCTGTCACACCAACCACCTGCATGTCCTCTCTCACCACATCCATAAACCTTATCTTAGGCCTTCCTCTTTTCCTGTTACCTGGTAGCTTCATCCTTAGCATATTTTTCACAATATACACAGCATCCCTCCTCAGCACATGTCCAAACCAACATAATTGTGCCTCTCTGGCTTTGTCTCCAAACCTTTCAACCTGGGCTGACCCTCTAATATACTTATTCCTAATCCTGTCCACCCTCGTCACATCCAGTGCAAATCTTAACATCTTTAATTCTGCCACATCCAGCTCAAACTGCTGCCTTTTTGTCAATGCCACTGTCTCCAACCCATATAACATAGCTGGTCTCACTACCCACTTGTAGACCTTCCCTTTCACTCTTACAGGTACTCATCTGTCACAAATCACTCCTGACGCTCTTCTCCACCCACTCCATCCTGCCTGTACTCTCTTCTTCACCTCTCTTTCACACTCACCGTTATTCTGAACTATTGACCCCAAGTATTTAAACTCATCCACCTTCGCCACCTCTACTCCTTGCATCCTCACCATTCCTCTATCCTCCCTCTCATTCACACACATATATTCTGTCTTAGTCCTGCTGACCTTCATTCCTCTTCTCTCTAGAGCATATCTCCATCTCTCCAGGGTCTCCTCCACCTGTTCCCTGCTCTCACTACAGATCACAATGTCATCTGCAAACATCATAGTCCACATCATAGCATATATATATATATATATATATATATATATATATATATTATATACAAAGTGAAGGTCATAGTTGGCTTGAGGGTATAAAGACAATAGATAAATGACATCATGTACAAAGTGACTGCAAAACACAGTTTATACATGCATTACATACAGAGTGGCATCAGAGCTGTTACACCAAAAGAATCACAATCAAAAGTAGAGTCCGAGCACAGTATGTAGACAGGAGAAGGGAATGAAGAGGTTACGTTATATGACCAGAGAGATAGCAGTAGCATTTTCCTAGGGTCTTGAAATGTGCTTTTATTTGTGAAAGGAAAGTGGGGTAAGAGGAATGATCTTTAAGAGAAGGGAGAGATTCTCATAGTTTGGGACCAAGGACTATGAAAGCATGGTCTGTTCAGTGATGCCTGGTTTGGATGGTTTGAAAAAGAGGTCATGAGTGGTTTAAATGTCTAAAGTTGTATATTGGTGCATCTTTGAATAGTCTGGAAGTTAGTGGAGGTAAGGTGTCATTCTTGATAAGTTTAAATAATTGAGATTCAAGTAAGAAATCAGCACATTGCTTCACAGATAGCCATTTAGCTTTTTCAATGGTTCTGCGTTTGCAGTGGCGTTCATTTCCTGGGACAAAAGTGATGAATCTGCAGATGGCATTTGAAATGGAATGAATGGTAGATATGCTTCTTTTAGAAGCTGCAGCAATTAGTGGGAGACAATGTTGTAGCTGAGCCATTAAGGTACATTTCTTTATAGTATTTCTACAGTGTCTGGATAAAGAAGGGGAGATTCTGTTATCCCAGAATATGAGAGAGTTGATTTTTGTGTGTGTAGTAGAGGTGGAGTTGGAAATTTAGGAAGGGGTCCAACCAAACCTCTAGAAATTTGAATGAAGTGACATTTTCAATTGTGTTATTAAGATGATCAAGGATTTTGAGAGACCTGGAGAAAGCTTTTGCCTAGTGCCAAAAAGCATTGATTTAGATAATTTTAGTAGTAATTGTTTATCATGGATCCACTGAATAAGAGCATGAAAATCAGCCTGAAGTTGTCAAGATAAGAGACAGACTGGTTGGTATGGAATAAGACCATGTCATCAGTATAAAGCAGGAGAGGAAGATGGAGGAAAGTCAAAACAAAGTTTGTTACTGTAGATAGAAAAGAGAAGAGGTGACAGAATAGACCCCTGAGGGACACCTTTCTGAAGAGGGTCTGATATAGAAGTAGATGAACTGAAATTAACTGAGAAATGGAGGTTAGAGTGGTAGTTTTTGAATCAGGGCAGTGTATAATCACTAATGCCTATTTCAGTGAGATGGTCTAGGAGAACTAAGTGAAGGACAGGATCAACGGCTCTGGTGAGGTCAATAAAAAAATATTCCAGTAATTAGGCTTTTGTCCACTCCAGGAAAAATGTTGTTGGGTGTTCAAATAGATGTGGTGTACTGTGACCAGACCAAAAGCCATGCTGTTTTTGAGAGAGAAGATGGCAGTTGATGCAATGAGTAAGTGGCAAATAAAGCAATTTTTCAGAATCTTTTCTAAGGAAGGAAGAATAGAAATGGGCTGAAAATCTGATGGATTGGAGGGACTAGGTTTCTTAGGGAGTGGTTTTATAATGGCATTCTTCCAGGTATTAGGAATAACATTAAGTGTAATACACAGGTTGTAGATTTGTTTCATAGAAGTTATGATGTTGTCTCTACCGTGATAAATAAACCAGGGGTGGACATTGTCAGTAGTAAGGTGGCTATCAAGTTTAATCTGTTCACGCAAAGGGCAGATGTCCTTGGATGTGAAAGATCTGAAGTAGAATGAAGGGATGCATGGAGAGCACCATCCATAGCCCATGCAGGACTTATACAATAATTTCTGTGACTGTTCCATTAATTTCCATGTTTCTCAGTTTATTCTAGTTATATTAGTTCAAACTGATTTCTGTTGTTTTATCATTAGCCAGTGCAGTGTGTGTGTGTGTGTGTGGGGGGGGGGTATAATGGGGAACTGTGAGGCATAGCTAGACTGACACCTGCTTGCTACTCTGTTGGGAGACCATAAAAGTGTCAGTGCAGAGGTTTTGCAGTACAGCTGGAGGGTGTCCAGAGCTGACATTCTTCAATAACATTACTTCATTTTGGACTATGCAGCCCCATTTTGTGAAAATATATACATAGCCCCATAATACACCAATACATGTGTGTGTGTGTGTGTGTGTGTGTGTGTGTGTGTGTGTGTGTGTGTGTGTGTGTGTGTGTGTGTGTCTGAAGGTGGGTTTTTGTAAATTAAGTGTGGCTGCTAAGCATAGTGCTGTGAAGAACTACAGAAAAAAAAACTGTGGTGATATCCACCTGATACCCTGGAGGTAGTCAACAGGAGTCAGTATAGCAGGTCAGCTGTTCATGGCTACCAACCTACAGCCACAGTATAGCCACTTGATGTGGTCTCTGGTAGACATTGCAACATTGCTGTTTGGAGAAGTGGACAGTTCCCTGTGATAATCTAGTACATATGTATGTGTGCAGTACAGATGGTGAAAGAATGCCCATTATCAAAAAGTGTACTTTGACAAGTTTGTGAGAGTAGATGATGATTATAAACAACACAAATCAGTTTTAACTGATCTGCATGTGATAAATTAAGTAATATGGAAATGAACAGCATGGTCATTGAAATTACTGTCTGAGCACCCCCTCCCACTGCATTATGGATGGTGTCATAACTGCTGGTGAGACATGCAACCTTTTATTTGTTTGCTAACCAATTTTCTGAAGGAATAATATGACTGAGTTCAAAGTGTTTCGACAGTGTGGATTAGAACCATATTAACATAAATAATATATTTTCCTTTTCCTTTTATACTATTGTGTGTGACTGCGTTAAACCCACTATGTTTTCCATCTCATTATATGCAGCTCTGTTTTGTGTGTTGGGGGTTGCATCATTGGTAGATCCAGAACATATGTTGATGAGTGGGCTACTGTAGACCGAACAAGGCTGCCAGTCCTACATACCCCATGACTTCTTTTCATGTTCTGCATATTTATAAATGAGCATATGAAGATGTGAACACAGAATTGAAAAAAGCAAGTAAGTTTCATGCACACATTAATGGCATAAGAAGAATCTATAATACCATGCATTAAGTTTAGTCTGAGGTAATAAAAGTTGCTCACCTTATTTATCGGTACAACATCTGAATTACTTCAGTCTAGTGTTTCCACATCTTGTCTTACTCTTCAATTGTTTTTAAATCTTTTCAACATAGTGTAACTGCCCAAGACTGCACTGAAATATGTGGCTTAAGAAAGGGGATCTGGGGCTACTAGATCCCCAAAGCAATGGTGTTCTATATTCTCTAAGATACATTTTAGAGCCTTTTTCCCCATTCGTTTGAGCCAGTGATGGCCTGAACAAAACTCTTGATCAAGGAAAGAAATTCAGTCTTTTTTTCGGAGGTGAAATAAGTTGTGTCCCAAGTCTTAATGCTCAAAGTAGACAAAAATAGTATTTCCCAATAACATGAAAAGACAAATGTTTAAAATAATGTTTAAAATAATACATAACTCATACTGGGAAATAATGTCTTCCTTCCTACTGCTAAAAATGAAGTCACCTTCTATTCACCCTTCAGGAGTTAGATTGGGATGAAACTGAAGGAACAAATAGCCACAATCATACATTTTAAGTTATTCATGCCCTACATGCAAACTTTATGCCTTCTCACCTCCACACACAAAAGACAGTTATTTTCTACATATCCCTCTCCTGTCAAACTGGGATAAAAAGTGAATGAACAAAACAAAGTAACATATTTTATGTTGATGCAGTCAGGCATGTGTACAGTACACTGCATACTTCCTTACATCTAGCCACAAAGAATTTCAGTATCATATGCAGCAAGAGGGCTGCTGCCCCCCCCCCGCACCTCCAACTGTATATACAAAATGAACACTAATTAACAAAACTAAAATAATTCAATAAATTCTCTGCTCCCACTTATGTTATAAATATGATGAAAAAAAAAACTTGCCAGTCTGGAAGAAGGTAGAGGTTTAGGTGTGGTAGTGAGGCATAATAACAGTAAATAATTTGGGAACAAATAGGACAGTATTGTTTACACAGATTTATTTTATTTATTTGAAATTGGTTGACTGGGTTAGTCCTGCTGAGCCGAAGCCCTTTTTCAGTTGAAGCCTGGGGAGAAAATCTCCACAATTACAAAAATCAAATAAAACAAACATGTGTAAACACAAAAAATCAAGTATAAACCAAAGATGGATATATCAAAATTTAGAGAGTATATACATTTTTACATCAAGGAAAGCAAGCTGTCTGGCTGAGCTGAAGCCCTATTTCAGCAGAGGACCAAGGAGAAAAGCTCTACAATTACAAAAATCAAGTAAAAAAAAAAGTGAAGAACAAAAATCAGGCATAAAACAAACACAGATACATCAAAATTGAGAAGAAACAAATATATACACCTCAAGAATTAACAACCCCTGAGAGTAAATACATTTTTACATCAAGGAAAGCAAGCTGTAGAATCTTAGGGAGATGTTCTTGATTATCTTAAGTAAGATGAGCTGAACAGTCACTGTAGATAGAGATATCATTTTCATTGTAGGAAAGATAGGGGAGGAGAGGAGTGTGGGGTGATCCTTCAAGGGCATAGTTACAGCGGCAGATGCATGTGCTGGTTAGATAGTTTTTAATAACAGCTTTAAATTTAAATGGGTGATTGAAAGATTAAAAGAAAACTAAGAGAGAAAGTTAAAGAAAAAAGGTATAGATGAATTGTATTGTGTGACTAAAGCAAACATAAATGCATACTGGGTGACAAAGGGAAGAGGAGTGTCATTTTTATTTATTAATTTGTACTAGAGGAAAGAGAAGCATACACTTTATTTGTTCGAGGACTGAAGCTAAGATGTGCACATTCTTAATGTTATGATATGTTAAATTTGCAGCAGATTTATGGCTGTAAATGCTGAAAACATTAATTTAAAATAAAATTAACTCACTCTATGACTAATCTATTTCTAAATGTACCATATTGTAATGTACACTGAAACAAAACTCTCCCAATGTTTCACTACATGAAGTATACAATTTCATAGGTCTCCCTGCTGTGGAAGCAACAAGCCTGGTAGTGTGTAATTCATCAGCTGGTGAATAAATCAATGCCTGTGTCAGTATCCAAAGCAGTTAACCTGTGAGAAACGCTACTGCTGATGCTAACCACAGATTAACTGAGCTAGTGTCATCTATAAAAGCATTAAATATACTGTATTACATTTTCAAAAAGCTTCATAATTTCAATATTTAAGATATAAAATCAATGCTATCTTGGACTAGTGATGAAGAGCAAAGCATAGACAATATCACTGACACTACACTTTCCTACTGAAAATCATAGTAAACTAAATGACTAGCAAACATGCTAGATACAATATAATAATATTTGAATTACCTGGATATGCATAGCACGGAAACATGCCCATTTCTTACTTAGTAGTTTAAGACTATTTTTAGGGTTATTTGAACATATCTAGCAAAATTGACACAGCATGCAGATGTCTGGTACCCAGGCTAGAATAACAGTAAGTGAAGAACACTCAGGGTTAGACTTTGTTACCCAGGCCTGTATAACCTAACAGCAAGTGAAAAGCACTCAGAGTTATACAGGTCTGGGTAACAAATTATAAGTGACCAGTAAGTGAAAAGCGCTCAAGTTAGGTTATACAGGCCTGGGTAACAAAGTTTAACAGTAAATGAAGAGCACTCAGAATTTGTTACAAAGGCCTATATAACCTAGCAGTAAGTGAAAAGCACTCAGAGTTAGACTTTGTTACCCAGGCAAGTATAAGCTAACAGTAAGTGAGTTAGACTCAACAGCCTCATGAATATACAGGAAATAAAACAGAATGGTCAGAATGAATACTTACATCTACAGGGACAATGGTCATATTTGATTATGACTACTCAGCATTTGTTACTTAGCAAAGGAACAGCTTTTTGTACAGATGGTTACAATTAAGAGGAAAAAAATTCTCTCACAAACCGTACAGTAGCTTTTGCTGGATTTGTTTGGGCAAGGCCCACTGGGAGGACACTGTATGCACTAGAAGGATAATACCTCACTGACTGTATAAGAATACTTGGGATCCTCCAGTGACATGGAATCGCTGGCTGGCAAATGGGCTTAGTCTGATACTAATATAACACTCATAAGAAGAAGTAATAGGGAAATGAAGGTAATGCTTCTTAACAGCTGTGATAATTTGTGACCGTCACAAAACAAGTCAAGATCTAGTCTCTTTTTAACTTCCTTAAAGTACATAAAACATTTTAAAAGTTTTAAACCTTTTTTTTATTTTAAAAGTTTTAATTGCTTGCTTGCACCACTCTGTGTACATTACACTGACCAGATAATTATGATCATAAGACATCTTCCCCTTAGCCCATCTCACTCACTGTTACACTGAAGATGCTGCCATTCCATGCCTCACATTCAACAGCATAGTTTACTGGGAGCAGTGAAGATACGTCTGAGATTTTAATATTTAGTGTGAAAATTTCAGCGTGCCACTTAGCAGTGTGGTTCCTGGAACATGATTGGACTGTGACAATCAGCTGACAAGGAAATGATCCTCACAGTTCAGTTGTGCATTCCAGCCTTACTTACAGTTAAAGGAAAAATTATACCTCCAAAATTGATACAGTTGAGAGGTGAGTGTTACAATGGGAAGCTTTAGCTCCCCTAGCCCCCCTGGTAATTCCACCACTGCTGTGTGGTGTATATTGCAAAGGGGCATTTGTAATAGGGTTGCTACCTTTCACTGCTATTAAAACCAGACCAAGGACACACCCCTCACACCTCCCATAACCCTGCCCATTTCCTCACCTCTACCACCCACTTTTCGCCCATTTTGTGACATCACCTCCATCATCAGCTGAGGAGGAACACTCTTTTTTTGCATTCCTGATGTCTTCATTCTGCAGATTTACTATGCTTTTCCATAAAAAACATAGTAAATTTTGCCAATTTAACAAACTCCAATAGTTTGTTTCTTTTTTGAAACAGAATACCGGAGTTTGCATAGTGTTTTCCAGACTACCAGACAATCGGTTTGTTTTCTGGATAGTCTGGAAAAAAAAAAAACAGATAGGTAGCAATGCTAATTTGTGGTGTGTTTGTGGGTGTTCCAGACTGCATGTATGTGTTTATATACACACATGTGTGTATGTTGGAGCTATAGAATTTGTCCTTGTGTGGTGCTGATTTTGTTTGTGTGGTACATTACATGCCTGGGTGGCTTTCCGTGTGCAGTGTTTGGTCAGAGCCATAGCTGTCTCATCTAGCACCTGGTGTCATTCCCTGATCTGATACCCCTCAACTGTAAGTTGAAGAACAAAAAAAAAAAAAAAGATCTGTATGGAGCTCCAAGCCAGGTCCATTCTCTTGATCTGTGGCCCTCAACTCCAAATTGAGGGTAACAAAAAAAAAAGAAAAAAACGGGTCTGTTTCAGTCTGGTTGAAGCTCCTAACCTTAGGTGCAAACCAGGTTCTGGTTCCGCTCCATTCAACCCCAAGGTGAACAGCAAAAAAAGATCCTGTTCTTTCTACTTTTAAAACTGTAGCAAGCACTAAAAGTCTTGCTAATCTACAACTTATACCACAAAAAAAAGCACTTCTCCACTTCAGTCCTACAGTCCTGATTGCAAAAGCAGTACCGGTATTCATTTCTGTACCAGCATTCAGAAATACTGGTACAGAAATGAATACCAGTACTACATCACCAATCAATCATCATCTCCTGATTAATCCCTCTAAAACCTTGCACCCAGAATGGCCATTCCCTTCACCTCACCCTAGCTATGCCTCTGTGTCTGCTCATAGGTTCATAGGTGTTTACTAAGCTAATGACCGCAAGGGCCTTTTTAAGCCTAGCCATGCACCCCAAATCTCTGACAAGTTCTGATACCCTTGATAAGTGTAAGCATAGGCCTGGGAGATGAACCATTTACAGGTTACTTCTGTCCATTAGAGACAAAACCAGGGATGAATTTCTGGTTTCCCATCCAATTGTCCAAGTTGCACTTGAATTAGGTTAGGGAGGAACTCTGCTTCACTGGATGGGAACCTGTTCCATAGATGGGGTAGTGTCTGGGATGCATATTTATATCAGAGGCAAAGTTTAAGTCTTTAGAATGGGTAATTCTGGTGCTGTTTGTCTTGTGGATATGCAGCAGGTCCATCAGAGTGGGGTCTGACAATGCCCTGTATGCCAGGCATATATCTCCCCTCAAAAGCCTGTAGGAGACAGAATACAGGGACAGGGCCTTGAGGCTGTCTGCATAGGACATATTACTTACGCCCTGTATTCTTTCAGTGAGGAACCTCTGTGGACATGCCAATTGTTGGATATGCCTGGTTAAGTATATACCAAAGGGGGCATTGTACTGAATGATAGGTCTGATGAATGCCAGTTACAGTGGAACAATGACTTCCTTGAACTTAGATGCCATACCTTTGTTTACAAATTGCACAACATAGAATGATTTCCTCACCACTGCTGACATGTGATAATCAAAGGCTAGATTACTACCTATGTGTGTCCCTATGTCCCTGACTAGTGGGTCAACTCTAAGGGGTGTATTGTCAATATGATAGTTACCAGGGATGGATGACTTCCCAAAGGATACTTTTATGCATTTGTTGGCATTTAGTTTTAATCCATGGCTCTGACCAGTTGTTTGTCTGTGTCAGCCCCTCCTGGAAAACATTTGTGTCAGTGTGAGATTCAATGACAGCTCCTAATTTGCAATCATCTGCAAATTTAGTCAGCCAGAGACCACTGACATTGGCCTTGACTTCTGAGAAGTAAATGCCAAAAGCGAGCGGTCCAAGGACTGATTCCTGAGGGACTGCACTTGTGACTGGCCTCTTTGTAGAGGTAGACTCCCCAATTCTAACTTCCTGAGTCCTGTCTGTGAGCCATTTGGCTATCCACCAGGTGACATATGGGTTTGTACCTAACCTCCTGAGTTTGTCAACAATACCCATGTGGGGTATTGTGTCAAATGCCTTGGCCAGGTCAAGGTAGGCAGTGTGAATGATTTTGCCCTCATCCATTGCTTTGGTGACCTTCTCAAAGAAGTCCACTAGGTTGAGTAAGCATGATCTGCCCCTGACAAAACCAAACTGGGTTGGATCCAGTGTCTGGAGGTTTACTATATCTCTATTGATCAACTCCATGATAATTCTTTCCATGGCTTTACAATCAAGACTAGTGAGACTAGCGGCACATTTATGAGTGCATTAACCTGAGATGAGGTGCTTTGTTTGCTCCTTTTTGACTGCAGCATTGTTTCACAGATAGATGTACATTGTCCTGTGGTTTGTAAGTACATTGTTTTTGTGCTCCATGTTGTTTGAAAGAAGGTTTCATTGTTGTGTGTTTGCTGCTACAGAGGGTCAGGCTCATGACCTTACAGCAGCTCTTGCATTGGTCCCTATTAGACACTGAAGCATCATAATGAAGAGATGAGATTAGTGCTCCTTTGTTCATGGTACTCTTTTGATAAGTGTGTATCAGTGAGTTGTGCACACGTCTTTCTGATTTGGGGGGGAGGGGATACCAGAGAACTGAAGAGCTGGCATGGTGTGTAGCTTACAAAAAGTACATAAATACAGTGTGCACAGCTTGGAGTAGTGTACACTGAACACCAGGGAAATAAATTTACTACTCACCCCAAAGTTTGATTAATAGAACTTAAACAGATGTAATAGGCTCAGGTCAAACTGCTGCTCACTTAACATTAAATAGCTCAAAAAAGATGATGATGCAACTTACACTGTCTACAATAAGGCTATTTTCCCCTTCATAAGCAGTGTACCTTGTGAAGCACCATTAACACTAAATGAGCTGGACAAGTGTGCATACAAGTAGGGACAGTGACAATTGTTATTCCATTGTGCTTTATAAGAAATGCAGTTTATAACCTCCAAAATATTCTATAATGTAGACATCTGGTAAGATGTTAACAATAAAGCAATTCTAACTGAAAGTAGGGGTTTATGGTTTTGTTAATGAACATTAACCCCTCAGTTGATTCACGCAGAAATAGGTGTGGCCGGCATAATTGACCAGTGAAGCAATATGCAAATGTGGCATGGTTGGCACTGCTTGCAGATATGACAGTGATCTCGTGCATATATTACAGTATTTCTGGTGGAGCATTTTATGAATGCTCCGTAAACAGGACATCTGTGCAAGTGAAAAAAAATAAATGTAAGGTTTGCAATGTCTGGTGGGATAATGTATCTCAACAAAGCCAAAGATAACATTTATTTTAGGTCATTGTAGAAAAATGGTAATGTTTTAACTTTCTTTAACCCGTTTCTTTGGTTTACTTTCCTGATAAAAGTGCATCGACCAGCTGAGTATTAACGATGTATGTAATAGTAGTGCTTAAATCAGTCATCTGTTTATGCAGACATTTGCACTGGACGTGTAGGAAAGGGAAATGCAGTAATATGAAGGAAGATTTTGTTTACAAAGTCTGAGAATTAAATTAGGGCCAGATCAGGAGATGGCATGTCTCTGTAACTTAAATGACTGGAAAATAATGATTACTAAATGGCACAACTTCAGCCAGGGTGAGCATTTATGGTGCAATCCAGCATATTCTCTGCTATGCACATATTGCACAGATAGGATTGAAACATTTTCAGTTGGCCCCGGGGGGCTATTTAAGGTGACAGATTAGTAGTATCTGCATATTACATGTCAGTGATTTTCAAAGCATATCAATGGGAACACATGCGCTGGCTTTAAAAACACCTGTTTATAGTCCGTTTGCACTTGGTAATGTCAGACTGCAAATATTTACACTAAATAGTTATTTCTTACATAGAAAATAGCTGCGAAGTTGACAGTAGTGGGGTGAAAATTTTAGGAATCCAGTGCTTCCAGTTCCTGACATGCCCTATTTTTCCTTTTTTCTTAATTTGTTTTTATTAGGTGGAGTTAGCACTTCTCCCTTTTTTAATAAAGAAAACACACCAAAATAGCCAATATCCTACATTTTCTTAACATGTAGCAGACAGAGGCTGCTTTCTGGTACAGTCACAGGTAGCAGTGTGCACAGGAGTGAAGTCACATGTATGACAGAAGAGCAGAACAGAGAGTGCAGCATCTAAATGAAAAGCCAGCACAATAACAATAATGCAATGACCTCTCTCCTCAAATGCTAACTTTCTGGCATCTGGAATCCCCACACTTCTAAAAGGCTTTGTTTAAGAAGTCTGGACAAAGCTAAAAATGGGGAGGGGGTAAAGTTACAAAAACAGGGACACATTTTAAATATTGAACTTGAAATTGCTGGAATAACATGATTTGCATTAGCAAGCATTTTCTCAAAGATATAGTGTGACACTCAGATGTCAGTCATTTGATGACATCAAACAATGATTTGCTAGAAAACCACAAACTTTATGAGGAGCAGACCAAAATTATGAGACAAAAGTTTGGACATTCAGCAAAATTCTGGACAGTTGCCAGGTATTGTACTGTACTTTACCATTCCCAAAATAACATTGATTTGTAAAAGACAACATGCTCGCATTACAATGCCTTTGCAGTTAATTGCGGGACTTGAATTTTTGGTCACTGAACATGTCCATATGTGCGTGGTTGCCAATTACAATGAATATTCATGCAGACAAAAATGATTATTCATGAATGCTCCCTGTCCTAGAATGTTGGGTGGGTTTGGGCAGGGCTTGCTACTGCGCATCTGGGGGGGTTAATGTCCAGCAACAAAACCGGAGTTTGCATTATAGGCCTGAGAGACACTCATTACAAAGAACGTAGAAGCATTTCATTATTACATAAAGCTTTGCATGAAATAATACAGTTGAATTCATGGTAGAACAGTATTACTGTAGGTAAAGATAACCATGTGAGAAGTCAGTATGCATTCAGTGGCAGAGTCAGGAATCTGCAAAGGGGTGGGCGCAGTCTGGTTAATTGACTACCGCGGTGGGAGTGGGAAAGTGGGACACTGGCTTGGTGGATATGGAAAGATCACCTTAAGATGTTCTGACATTATGTGTGAAAAGACAGCAATATACATTCAGTTGCTCATGATTTTGTTGTGGATGTGGTAATAGAAACAGGTTTTTCCTGTGAAGCACACAGCACATTTACAAATAGCACAAGTTTTTTCAACGCATGCCTGAGAGATTGGTTGCCCATGCTAAATCTCAGTCTCCTTCCACGGTATGCACTGGTATAACCTATAAAAGTCCCACTGAAGGTGATATCAGACACAGTGAATACCATAGTAAATTTAAGTCATTTTTTTGTAAGTAAAAAATTATATATGTGGAAACAGTGAAGTTCAGTTAAGTAAAAGTAACACAGCAAATCAAGAAAATAGATGTTAAGAAAACCTCTCAGAAAGCAAATACTCAGTTTAGTAATTGTGGTAATCTCATAGATGAAGTTAGCAAAATAGATATTTCCATATAAATATCTTCTGACAATACTTTGAGTTTTTATTAGCAATGCTGTTTTAGTTTCATCCTGGAGTTATGGATAGTTTTCCTCTCTGTGTTAAACCTAAAAACCTCGGTGTCTTCCTTTTCATATTTTCAAGGTATTCAGGTTTACAAGTCAAATAACGATTAATCCTGCCACAACCTGAATAATAGCATGTCCTATTTTGATTACAGTTTCACAGGTAATAAAATGTTTAGCAACATATGTTTTAAATACACAGGACACTTTGTTAAAATAAACTATTTCACAGACCCTGTTGGCAAAGGAGAAAACCTACATGTAACAATCTGCTTAATTCTGAGTCAGTCATTTTGGACTTGGCTGCCTGTATTGATAACAGACTCTTCATTGACCCACTTGCCTCTGTGGTGATTAGAAATCCTTTAACCTTAAACAACATATCCTTTGTATTATCCCACCATGGTCTAATGATGTTGTAGTACCCACTTTATCCCTCCCATATTAGGGCAATCATTGAATATAATGGCCGATTCAGCATGTACCTCACTAAACACTTAACATGCTTAAAATGCAGCAGTTTCCTCACTAGACAGACTAAAATCTAAGTCCATATATTTTGTTCCACATACACTCCACAGGGGTGATGCTTGGTAATGAACAGCCCAGTATCCTAGGATCTCTTTCACCTAACATGTTTCATTCTGCTCAGATGTATATATACAGGATCCGTACAGATGCTCGACTGCATCTTTCACCGAATCCCAATTTGGTGAGCATACTTGTGCAAAAGTGCTGTTCACCGAAGCAGCACTTTTGCATAAGTATGCTTGTTGTTCCGGTCGTACTATGGTGTGGTAAGGGAAAATTCCCTTTTCCCCACTGTAGTGCAACCTCGGAGTGAGAATATTAAAGTAGGGGTGTGTGGGGGCACAACCCCCCACATCGGGGGGTGCAGGGGGTCTTGCACCCCTGCATTCAAGTAGATTTTGTGTTTTTCTTTTAACATACTTTAACAAAAGCACTTTTTCAATGAAAGCACTTTCGTTAAAGTGTGTTCGGTGGTAATGGATTTGGGCTTTTGATCTTTCGATCAAAAGTCCCAGATCCATATATATATATATATATATATATATATATATATATATATATATATATATACACAGCATTCTTCCTTACGTCTACCCTCAAAAGCACGCATCCTGTATATGTCTGATGTTTAACTGTGAGAAAAGTGAAAAAAGTATACTCCAGTTTCTTTCTTCTGAACAGTATACAACCACTAGACAAGCAATAGTCAACTTTTACAAACCTCTAATGCATAATTGTGAGGAAAGTTAAAGGAAATAATGACCACACTTACCCCAGCTCTCACATAACCTATAACAACTTAATGTGAACATGTTTGAAAAGGGTTAATTTTAGACTAGACAAAGCCCAGTGAAGATGCTGAAGATGAAGACCTCTACTAGGTATGTGTGAAAAAAATTTTTTTACAGCTGGTGGTGTGGGGGTTGAAGGGCCAAAGAAGCTCTGATGGTCTAGATGCTGTGTGTTAATTGTGTTTCTACTGCTTTCCAGAAGACTTAACCCTCAATAGTGTGTATGTCTACAGATAAAATCAGTGTTATAATTTTACACACTCACACGCATACACACACACACACGCACACACACACGCACACACACACACACACACACACACACACACACACACACACACACACACACACACACACACACACACAAGCCTCACTCTTACCTACATGGCATATTTTTATGGAGTTTGTAGAAAATGAGAGCACCTGGCTAAAACCCACGAAAAGACAGGGTGAATATGCAGGTTCCACACAGAAGTCACAGTGAAGAACCTGACCAGAGAGCCAAGTGCTGTGAGATGGAAATGAGACATGCTGTGTCACTGTGCAAGTGATCAACTGCTTTCTCATACATCCTGTTAGGCTACCCAAAATACTCATTTATTGCCACCGTACTGCATATTTAATGGACAAATAAATGTAAATGTAAATAACTACAAAAACAGAGATAGACAACAACTATCAGTTCAGCATTTTCCAGCATTGTGTATGCTTTCATTTCATACCATAGAAGTACTAGAACATGTTTATATGGTAAAGTTTTTAATATATTTATTAGTAAATAACATATATTCATAATATTCCTGGAAAATAACTCACATTTACTCTGGTTTCCAGAGCTAGATCGTGGTCAAATGGGGCCCTAGACAAGGTAATGTCTGAGGCCCCAGACAAATAAAAGTTTGGGCCGACACACACTCACAGCACCACCCCCCCCCCACGGCCATTCCAGTGTTCCATTACTTGGCTATTTCTCCCCATTTACCATAAACACTGTTCAAAGCTCTCAGTGTGCATACATTTTTATTCTTTGCTTCTACAATGATTACATATATTTGGATTTAATTTAAAACTTTTATTTTAAATTTTATAGCACAAACACTGATAGGCATTTGCTAAACAAAACAATACAGTCTCACAGTCAAAACAGACAACATTAAGAGTAAACGTCTCTGGCATTGAAACTCACATTCATTGAAACAGCATTGAAATCCACATTCAAAGAAAATGCATTTGACCAGTGTTGGAAAAAGTTTACCTTTGGGCTGTTTTCAAACCATAGGCTCCTTGCACACATTTTTAGGACCATTCATACATGCATGTGCTCTTTGATTCACCTTACTGATTGTATTAAACTATATCCCTTGTATAATGCAGCACCACTTGTTAGACTGCATTTTAAGTGTGTAGGTTTGAACATTTTTCCAGTAAGCAATGAAACAAAATGTAATACCGAATGATGACAAAACTCCCCATTTCAGAACCCATCAACCACAGAAGGCCACTCAAACTTCTGTCATTACAATTCACCAATATCATGTACACAATCTGTGCAGAGGTAAAGGTCATCTGAATAAATTCCACATTAAAGAAATCTGTAACTAATGAAGAGGGTGCTGCTAGCAAATGACTTTATATTTCAGTGTTTCATCTACAAATTCAGTGCATGCTGCTCTTGAAGAATAATTTGACTACATTACATTAAAAATGGTAAGATGGTAATATTGCAATAGGGAATGGATGGAAAACTGATAACAGGTTCATAACTAGGCATCCTAACCAAAGCAGGACGTACTGAGGACTGCAGCACCCCACCCTCCTTGATGTCCAGCACAGTATCAGCAATCCAGCTACATGCTTTGGGTGTAGAACCCACAGCCTTCTGCATCAAAAGCAAGGATACTACCTGTTGTTCTACTAACAATAATTTTTAATTCTGCAGCACAATAGTAATAGCATTTGCTAAACAAAGTTGCATATTGTAAACAGACTTAGCATGAGCAGAAGTAAACTTATTTTTCCTTGAAGCTCACAATTAATTGAAAAATGCTCCTGAAACACATTTCCTTGTGAAGTGCACCTGAAACTCAATTCCTTGAGAAATGCACCTGGGAGCTTGGTGGTTGGGGTGAAGAATTCAGGCTTTTGTTTCCTGTAACTAACCTGTAACTAAGGTACAGGATTTGAGTGTAAGCAAATTAACCACCTGCTATCCCTAATTAGGGCATTTTACACATGCACACACAGACGAACACACACACACACACACACACACACACACACACACACACACACACACACACACACACACACACACACACTCTCTTTACATGTCCATCTGTGTTGTCTGCAGCACACACACTAGTTTTGTTCCGCTATATGTGGACCATTCAGTCATTTCCATTCATCATCATAGCTCTCTGTTGTTCTTGTGCTTTATTTTCTTCAATCCCACCCCCATCCCTTATGTTATAAATGGCAAACATTGTAGTTTTCTTCTTCAGAATAAATATGTTGACAGAAAACACGTTCTTCCATAGACTTTGTAAGTGAATTTGGTTAGTTTTGGAGTCCATCCAACTTTGACCCTTATCATTATTTCTGTATTTGTCCATAATTTTGAGCAAGGATTTCAGAACTTTATTCACCAAGAAAGCAGTTTTAATTAGTTGCCATTACCGCAAACGCAATGCAAACCGTGGGTATTAGGCAGTCACGTTAATTAACTTCTGACTTCTCTTCCTAGCATTAATAGTGGATGAATAAATCTTGTTTTAATTTCCCCCTTTTAAGTCTTAAAATTAAACAAAGCATGACTAGCACAAGGAAACTACACAGTTTTTTACATCTAAACAAAGAAACCAGGAGACTAAATGACATGAATGTACTAAGTTCGAGACTGCCTTTTCTCAGAATGTTTCCTTTTTTTGATGTAAGGCAATCTCAGAGTTGGTATTTATAAGTTCAGTGGTGTGAGGGACCTGACAAAGATACGTTTAAGGGAGAAGAGCAATATCCGCTCTTCTATATTTTTGATGACTGCGGAACATTTCAGTATGAAGCCAAGGCATGTTTTTTCATTATTTTTTTAAGGATTTTTGGCTCAGTGAAGTACTTAAAAAAAAAAAAAGCTAGGGAAAACTTTCAAAAGTGGCTGGAGGAACGTCCCTTGTCAGTCCATGGATGAAGCACACAGATCTACTGAAGTAGCTTGAGGAACGTCCCAGCTGGCATTGCCCTTAACGTCTTAAAAGGATTACTCTAACTTCTGGAACACGATTGGACTGTGGGAATCAGCTGACAAGGAATAATCCTCACAGTTCAATCGTATTTCAAGAGACACCCTTGCAAGGCAAAAACAAAAATGTAAACTGGCAAACGGCAAGGCTGACGAGCAAAATGTATCTCCAAAAGTGGTATAGTTGAAAGATTAATGGTCATAATAGGGCACTTTAGCACCGCTAGTAAATCTGCCATTGGTTGAAATGGAAACATGTACACTCTTGGCTGTACATTTTCCGATTTCAACAAATAAACAGTGTTTCTTTTTTTTTCATGCCATGGATGTACACTACTTTAAAAAGGGGGTGGCGCGCACCTCTGTGCCCGAGCCTAAATCCGATTTCAAATGGAACATTTTACTGGCCATATTTTCAGGAATACTTAGATTTCCATATAGTGTAAGTTGTCACCTGCATTTTATAACATCATTTTCTGTAATAGTGCTGCTTAGATGACAGGAAGGAGAGAAATAAGGGAGCACTTTTAATGGCACACCTGCTAATTGTATTGTAATGCACAGGTGATTACTTAGTTGAGACTTGTAGGATATGACATACGATACTCTGGCTGACTGAGAGAGTGAAGATGGAAAGAGTAACTTGAATTCAAACTCACAGTTGTTCTCTTTATAAAAAAGCCCATGTTATCTCAGTAGTTTCTTAGCACTTCTGGAAGATGTTTTAACAGAATGTGTAACCCAGAATGAGGAGAAATATTTGTAAATCAATGCAATCCATTCAGTGATATTTGTACTGAGAATTTTTAAAGCAGTCTTTCTCGGGTCTTCCATTAAAAATGAATGGAATTGGGAACTGACAAAAATGCAATCAAGTGACTTAAAGGAAAAGTCTACCTTCTCCTACAGTTTAACTCCTCTCTTAGGTTGCTTTTCAGCCTACAGTATGGTTCCAGTATTGTGTAGGTACCACTAACCAGCCTGTACTTTATAAAACTTTCATTTCGTTGGCTTGGAATTAATGGAAGGGAAAGACCACCCACTTTTTAAGCTTAATTTCTCACATAATTTGCAGAGGAATTTGTCTACATATGCATGACATACCACAGACAGTGAAATTTGTGGTCAGGTACTATCTACTGTCAATGTTACACTGTAATGGTTCGTATGTTACTAACAATCTTATTTGGGAAACTAGTCCTGCTGATGTCAGGGACAGAATACTAGCTGTAAAAAAGGCAGAGAGGTGTGAAACTGCTACTATTGTCTTTATTGCAGAAAGGAAGAGAACTTTCACTGATTCACAACTACTTCCAAAGCAGCCACGCCTTTCATAGCAAAACAGAGAAATTAGATCAGCCATGGTTCAAAGGCAGTTGTCACCTCTTTTGACAAATTTACATAAGCAGCAACACAGTATTGAAATGCTAAGCTTTAAACTTTAAATGTTTGTTGTTTATACTGCTTTTCATCTTAATATGACTTAAATGTAGTATCAAAGATGTCTGTGACATTTAGAGAAAAGTCAAAAATATTTTTGCTTGTAATTCTTGTAAAGTATCAACAAATTTATCAAAGAGTGGGGGGAGGGGACTGTCAATTCATCTTGGACTACAAAAAGATAAACCATAAAATAAAGCACTATCGTTGCGAGTCCCCAGAACGCTCTTTAATTAACACAACAATTAAGCGCTTTCATCAATCCAGTTGACTTCATCAGAATAAACCTAAGAAACAATTAGAAAACATTTATATACTGTCAACTTGTCCATGATTGGTTTTCTCACTTGTCAATAGTGAAACAGTATATTAAAACAATTAATATTAAAAAACTGCAAAAATTAACCTGTTAAAAAAAGAAATATTTTTTTTAAATATTCAACCACAGTTCTCCATTAAAAAAATATTTTTTCATCATGTTCAACAACTTTAAGAAAACTAAACATAAGCATAATTGCTGTAAATAAACATTGAAATATGCTCTGCTTTTTCTTTAAGAATGGGTAATAAACTTAAATAATCATTCAAACCAGGGGGAAAGTTTGCTGCTAACCTCAATTGCCACAAAAGTTCTTTTTTGTATAAAGCATTCTGCCAATCTCCACCCCTAGCATCTATGTTTATCAAATCAAAAATAGCAAACTACAAAAACATACTTGGAACAAAGGTCTACTTATTTGGTTACACCTGTATAACTCATACTGTAAAACAAGCTCTATGAGGCACACACAAATGAGGACCATTCAAGAAGAAAAAAAAAAGCAATCCTGCTACAGAAAGTATACAAGATGACAGTGACTGAGTGACTGACACTAATCACATTATATGTCAGTGGCATGGGAGTACACTACTACTTCCTTATGTCTAGCATGACTCATATAAAGCAGACCTCAGATGAATTATGGGAAAGAGAAAGACGAAGAAAAACAAGATCACATTCATATGTCAAGCCCCATTGGTAGCCATTTTGTGGGAACATAATAAAATTCTATAAGAAGCAGTCAGAGTGACTTTGAGGTGTTAAAATATTACAAAAAACAAAGGTAGAGTGAAAAAATAGATTTTTTTAGTTGTAAGGTGAAGTTTTCCTTTAATCTCATGAATTGTGCCCTTACACTGGATTATGGGATAGATTTAAATGACTGCAATTCCAGTCTGAAAATATATAATCCAGTGACTTAATCTCATGAACTGTGCCTTCACACTCCATTATATTATATATATTTAGCTTTCCAAAAGAAAGGAAATCTCATCAGGATATCTGTCTCCATGAGGCCATTTAAAGTTACAAAATAAATAAATAATAAGATAGCAATGATTACTTATTCTGTTGCAGACAAGCTTGGATTAAGTAGATATTCATGAAAAGAACAAAAAGTATTTTTTTTTCTGTTTTTGCCATACATGATCCTTTAAGCCAAGGATATGAGTTGCTAAACATGTTAATTCTGTAGTCCAGTAGTTCTAGGTTTGGTTCCCTCACTTTCCACTTGCATATTAATTAGAGTCTAAGAAAACTACTTTAAAAGGTAGTTCATAGATTCATAGGTAAGTAATAGGTTATCATCTGTAGACTATAACAAGCTTAGCCAATATCCAGAGGTCAGAATCAAGCCCTGTACATTGTATCTGTGAGGTAATCACCTTAACCATTATATCAATCCTTACCCAGTCATCATGGGATGCCCCTGGAAAAAAAAGGAATTTGTGCCAACTGGGTATATTCAGTTCATAAAAGGATTAAAATAAATTGAAATAACTGTGTATGACCCAAAACTCATTTGCCTCTAGCTATCACACTAGACGAAGTATAATCCTGGATGCACCTTAAATGGAATGAAGCACAATTTATCCACCCCTAGCAACAATATTTAATATCAGCCTCCATACAGGTTTTATAGAAAGCAAATGGAGAACAGCAACAGTCATTCATCTGCATAAGAGAGGACCTTTCACAGATTCAGGCAATTACAGACCTATAAATTTGACCAGCCTCATATGCAAAGCCATGGAAAGACTTATTATGGAAATAGTCAATAGAACATATGGAACCACCAAACACTGGACCTGTCTGTTTGGATTTGTTAAAGGCAGGTCATGCTTACTCAACCTGGTGGATTTTTTGAAGAGGTCTCTAAAGCAATGGCTGAAGGCAAAATGGTACACACCACATACCTGGCCAAATCTTTTGACATAATTCCTCACTCTGGCATAGTGAAAATGCTAACTAAACTGGGATTAACCACCTATGTCACCCATTGGACTGCCAATTGGCTCACAGATAGGATGCAGGAAACCAAAACAGGGAAAGTTACGTCTACAGAGACTAGTCACAAGTATAGTTCCCCAGGGTTCTGTGCTGGGATTCCTCTTGCTTTGCATTTAATTTCTGACATAAAAAACAATACCAAAGGGCTGTGGCTGACTAAGTTTGCAGATGACTGCAAGCTAGGAGCAGTCATTGAATCCTCATATGACTTAGCCATCCTGCAGGAAGGTTTGTCTTAAATAAATAACTGATGCCAAAATCATGTTATTGTTGTGTCTTTCGGCTTTTCCCGGTTAGGGGTCACCACAGCAGAACTCTGGTCTGCTAAGGATTGGCAGTTGATTTTTACGTGCCGAGTTGCCAGCCCTGATGCATAACCTTCAACGAAGGTGCACCCATTCATGCATGTCTCCATGCAGAAGATGCTCTAGCTGAGAATCGATCCGGACAGCGTCTTACTGTGAGGCGACAACGCTACCGCAGCACCACCACCGCGGACTGTAATGAAACTAAATCTAAAAAAAAAAATTCATTGCGATATTCTTTGGAAAGTCATCTACCCCAGGGAACTACCACACTATCACATAGACAATACATCCTGAAGAACTGACCCAGCTGTATGGGATTTAGGAACTTATGTGGACTTTTGACCAACATGTTTTCATTGTTGTAAGAAAGTCCTTCTATATTGCACAGCTTATAAACAAAAGGATTCTGTCTAGATCTAGGGATGCCATTGCCCCCCCTTACTTAGCCCTCATTTGGCTAGTCATTGAATATAATGCCCCCTTTGGCATGTATCTGTCCAGACACATGAAACAACTGGAATGCCCACAGAGATACCTTACTAAAAGGATACAATGCCGAAACACGTCCTACATGGGACAACTCAAAGCCCTGTCAGTATATTAAGCATCCTGCAGACTGCTAAGAGGTGACCTGTGTCAGGTATAAAGGCATCCTCCAGTCCAGTACTGATGGTTTTACTGCACATCAGCAAGTCGAACTGCATCAGAAATACTTGGTCTAGAGATCTAAACTACTGCAACATCAACAAAATGGTTTGAAGGGACGGGTATATTTTGCAGTGGATACCAATGTTCTAGAACAGACTCCCTATCTACACTATATAAAGTTCATCCCTGACAATATTCAAGTGCAACTTGGATATATGGATGGGAAACAGAAAATATACCCCAGGACTTCCCCTGCACTACTAATAGACAGAGACAGCTCCTAAATGCTTTATCCCATGCATGGTGTCCTCTCAAATTATCTATGGTTCATAGGTTCATAGGTGTGTACTAGGCTAATGGCCCTAGAGCCTTTACAAGCCTAGCCCATAGGATTACCCTGGCATCATGCCACCCGACCCTAGTATCCAGTGCCTGTCAAGTAGAGCCACTGGAGTGATCCCCAGGGTGAATTTTCTATTTCCCATCTACTCATCAAGATTTCTCTTGAAGACGACCAGTGAGGTCGCTGTTTGACATGTATGCAGTCTATTCCATAACATGGGAAGTCTCTGGGTTATGAACCTGTCCCTCCAGCACATACTGTTGATTGTGGTAATGAGGTTGAGGTCTCTTGAGCATGTGGTGCAGAGGAATTGGGATTTCTTTAAATTCAGCATTTCTAACAGAGCTGGGTCAGACATGGCTTTGTAAGTCAAGCAGAGATTGCCTCTAAGTAGGCGATATGAGATGGAGAATAGTTGGAGTTTTTTTGAGTCTGTCCATATAGGACAAGTGCTTAAGGCCTAAGATTCTCTTTGTGAGGTACTTTTGCGGCCTCTCCAGTTGTTGCAGGTGTCTAGTGAGGTACATGCCAAATGGGGCATTGTACTCGATGATTGGCCTAATGAGGGAAGAGGAGAGGGAGACAATGACCTCCTCCTTGGGGAGTTAATAATGGCTCCCAACTTGCAATCATCTGCGAACTTTGTCAGCCAGAGTCCTTTCGTGTTGGACTGGACTTCTGAGAAGTAGATACCAAACAGGAGAGGACCCAGGACTGATCCCTATGGGACACCACTCGTGACTGGCTGGCAGTCTGACTTGGAGTCAGCTACTTTCTCACTGTGGGTTCTATCTGTGAGCCAGTTTGCAACCCACCTAGTGATATAGGGGGTCATGCCTAGCTTAGTGAGTTTTACTAGGATTCCTGAGTGGGGAATGGTATCAAAGGCCTTGGCCAGATCAAGGTAGGCTGTATGAACCACCTTGCCTTCATCCACAGCTCTGGTGACTGACTCAAAGAAGTCGAACAAGTTGAACAGGCATGATCTACCCTTCACAAAACCAAACTCTGTAGGATCCAGAGTTTGGAGAGTCCCTATATCCTTGTTTATTAGGTCCATGATGATGCGTTCCATAGCTTTGCATATCAGACTTGTCTTCCCGATAGTTCCCAGAGTCTCTAGTCGCTCCTCCTTTGTGAAGAGGGATAACTATAACAGCCTGCCACTCGGTAGGGACAAAGCCTGAGATGAGGCTGTGATTGAACAGGACACACAGGTGAAGTGCCAGTTCACTCTGTAGTTCATGTAGGACACAGCCAGGGATATTGTCAAGTCCCACAGAAGCTGTATTCCTGGCCTTGGACAGTGCTGTTTTAACCTGTGCAGCAGTAATACTGGGTGCCTGGCAATCTACTGGTATTGTGACTGGTCCTTTGGGGGGGGGGGGGTAAAGTTGGTACTGAATCTGTCGGCCAGTATATTGGCAATACCTGTTGGTTCGGTACAGGAGGTACCACTGTCCAGTAGCTGTGGAGGTCCTTTACAGAACTATAGAAGGCACAATATGTCATAGCCCATCCCACACACAATTTTGTTTTTCAGGTTATTGAATTAATATCAGTAACCAACAGGGGAGGTGATATTAAAAATTTGACGGAGAATAAAGAAATTAAATGGATATTGAACTTAAAGGCACACAAGTCACCTGGGATAAATGCTGTAGTCCCTTTAAAACCAATCTTAAGAAACAGGCGTGTCTCAGCTAAACCAAAGTAAAGTATTCAATACAAGGAACATGATTAGTTCACAAAAAGGTGTGTGTAGATGGAAGTATCTGAATGGCTAGTAGTTATTTTATATTTTGAAACTAAGAAACTGAAATTTCATCGAACTGAAGAAGGCTAACAGCCAAAAGCGCTTTTCGTGTGTGTTTTACTAAATAAGCTCACCAGAGCGGGATTCATTTTAAAGCTTTTAAAGAAAACTATTATTCAGGACTTATTATTGTGAACTGAGAGCACGTCAGCATAGCTGATGAGAACCCTGTGGAAGAAAGCTTTGTTTTAAACTGTGAAATAAAACATTTTTTGTGGTTTTAATGAGACTTGGACTAATGAAAAAGGGCTTCAGTTTACAGTTTGAAAGCATTTGCTAACTTGGCATCAATCCTGAAGTTTTTAAGGGAACTACTAACCAAGACTACAACTTAAGAGTAAAAGTAAGTTAGCACAGCTGATGAGAACTCTATGAAGTAAGTGCTGTCTTAATTGCTAAATAGACTTGCTGTTTCACTATATTTCTGAAAGATCTTGGAATTTATAATTTGTTTCAAGAAATACCTACATACACCTAACATGCTGTTATTTGTGGAGATTATTACAATACAGCGTTTCAGCTTGGTGGTGCATAAATTCTCTTCTCATAGAAGGCGTTATGGTTGTCTTTACTATCTGTTGCAATTCTGTTTTCATATCTAGCTTTAGAGGATTTGATGAGGGCTCTCAACTTTTTGTTGAGGCTGATAAGGGAGATTTTCCATTCTTGGGACTTCACCTTATTCTGCATCAGTTTTCTCCTTCTGTTGTAGAGTTTGTTTACGGCAGGGGACCACTAGATTGGCTTCCTTTTTTTTGGAGGAGAGCGTCTTGGTTCTACTGGGTATGACGAGATCCATGCATTTGTGTACATGTTCGTACAGTGCATTGGTGTATGATTCTGCAGTCATGCAACTATTCTCCATTTGCATGGGTGCCGTGAAGTTAACCACCTCTGATATTAGGAGCCCAAAGTTAGCTTTGGAGAAGTTTTTCATGGTGGTTACCTTTGTGGGGGGGGTGGATTCCAAGGTGATTAGTTTGTGGTCGGATCTAACCAGGGAGGAGTTGACTATTACTGTAGACTAGAGCAACAGTTGCCCATGTTAGTAATGACCACGTCAAGGATGTTACCTCTAGTGGGGGTAAGAACGAGCTGGCCTAGGGTATTGGAATTAATGAATTCCAGGAAACGTTGGGCAAGTGTATTGGTACACGAGTAGTTTTCCCATTTAATGGAGAGGTAGTTGAAGGAGTGTGTTAGGTTGGATCCTAATATTCTCCAGGGTGCTTAGGAACATGGAGTGAGTGTCTTGGGACATGGTTGGGGACCTATAACAGGCTACAACCTGAATCACTGTCTTACCCAATGGTAGCTGCACCTGAAGTATCTCTGATGCATTATGTTGGGCTACCAGTCTGGAGGTGTGCGCATCCCTTATGAATATGGAAACACCACCACCTTTGGAGCTTCGGTCCAAGTTCTGGGGCCGAAAGGTGTGGAATGATTTATAGCCTGGTAGTGCAGGGGTACTTTCTGCTGCCTTGAACCAGGTCTTTGTTACAGCACAAATGTCGATGTTCTCCATTTTACGGAGGGCTTCAAACGAGTGCATTTTGAGATTTAGACTTCTAGCATTGAGCAGCATGACCCTCAGATTGCATTTGTTTGTATCTATTACAGTGGTAATTTGGTCTTTGGAACACCGCCTAAAAAAGGCACTATAGGGATGGCAAGAGCCTTGGCAAGTATCCGGAAGCCCAGGGGGTGACGATGCCGGCCATCTCTGGCAAAACATCAAGGTCTGCCAATCATGTCATCCCAGGCAGACAGATACAGGATAACCTTAGAATGACACCAGTAACTTAGCCAATTGTTGAAATCAATCAGTTTCTGCTTGCACTGTGGTATAATTCTGGGTGATGATAGGATGCTGCTCAAAGCTAGGGTCGTACCCGCCTGGGCTACATAATCCGAGAGTTCCTCCATGTCTCTTTTCATGTAGTCTAGGGAGGTACATCTCAGGTCATTCACACCCACATGTACAATGATAGAGTCATATTTGTACCTGTTGTTGAGGGAACTGAGTGTGTGTGTTATATGGTGGATCCTGGCACCTGACTGTTATGTTCTCCTTATTCAACCTAGTGAGTGGGGCATCAGTGTGCCTCACCATCGAGTCACCTATGACTAGTGTGCTGGGCATACTGTTTTGCCTTAGGGGCTTTGGTTGAGTGGCACACTCTTTAGGAGTTGTGTGTCTCGTGATTAGTGCTGTGTTGGGGTGGTCAGCTGCATTTCTGCCTTGGAGATCTCTGCTGTTTGGGCAGATTTTTTTATTGAGAGCCTCTGCAAAGGTGGACGTGTGGTTTGTGCTACATTGCCTCAGGATGCACAAGTTCTTTTATTCTCATGAGGGGTAATATATAATTATCAAACATGGGATGGGCAAGACCAATCTCTAGCCAGATGGGCTAGGTTAATTCAAGCACAAAAAAAGAAATTGGCTAGGCTGAAAATGGCCCACAAGGGCAGCTAGCCTAGTACTTAACTATGAACCTATGACCAAGAAAGGTCTATTTTACTATCTCAGCATTCTGTAAATAAGTGAGGACCAATCATGACAAATGGTCCTTGAGCCTATAACATTATAAACGTCTGATGGAAAACCATCTATACAGAAACTTTTCTTATGCAAATCATGTATTTATTTTTCCACTGCAAGTTAAATAGAATCACCCCCACCAATCTTAGGTACTTCTAAGACAAAAATCACTCACTTTTCATTAGCCCATGTAAATAGTACTACAACACTGCCAGTTGCTGCTTGTTTTGTTTATGACATTTTACCTTGTATACTGCTGAACTCATTTATTGCCACTTTTTAATGCAAAACATTTTCAGCATTTTAGATCCTCCTCATTTATAACTTTATCTTACAAAAATTAAATCCTGTTCTCTTTTAAGATACAGCTATCTGCTTTATTCCTCATCTCATTTAGTTGTTTCTCATATTTCCTCTTTTCATGCCTTTTGTGATACATATCCAGGTCTGTGCTCTGCTTTTTGATTAGCTTCCCATGTCCTTCCATTTCATATTTTCTATGTGTGACCTGTTCTATTACGTGTCTCCTGACAGCCATTTTCAACTGTGTTACACTGGGACATCAAAATAATCCCAACTGTAATGTTTTCTTCTCATGCTTTTTTTCACATCACAGGATGGTTAGAGTGCTTATACACTATGTAATGTAATGTATGTTATGACTGGTAGTAGGTATTTCAGTGACCATCTGAAATGATATGATGTTGAGCGAGTCCCTAACATGGAGACTGGCTGAAAAAATGAACTTACATATACTATGTCTGAGATGGCCATATCCTAGAACATTCCCTTTTCTCTATAGTATGGCAATCTCAGAATTGGTATACAAGTTTGGAGGTATGGTTGAGTCTGTCCCTCACATGGGGGGGGGGTGCAGGAGCGGCTACAAAAATGTTTTGAGGTTCACTCTTCTCCTATAGTCTTAGTATTTATTTGGCTTGTTTGCACTCTGCAATTTGAGTGCCGACATTTGAATAGGGAGCCAGATATTTCACTATATTAATCTGTTTTATCTGATCACCAAATGATTTCCACATTAAAATGAGATGTAGTGCATATTATGTAAGCGTATACTTTACCTTTTGGATATCTGTTTTTTTTCAGGTGTCTTAGTCTCCATTCATCCGACCGTCTCTCTGCTTTCAGATGAAAGGCCATTTCTTTTAACTCTTCCATTGCTTTTCAACTTTTCAGTCAGTCTCTTGATAGGATTCACCTGTTTCTATCTCTCTATTTATGTTAAATTAAAATTTGCATTTTTTATGTGTAGTGTTTGTCTATTCATTTATCTTCGTAATAAATCTCTGATATGTCAAAGATGGTGACTCTTGAACAATGTCTGGTTCTACAGTGTGCATGTGTTTCGTGTGTGTGTGCTCACACTCATGGAAGATATATATATATATATATATATATATATATATATATATATATATATATATATATATATATATATACACACACACACACACACACACACACACGTGTATGTATGTATATATATATATATATATATATATATATATATATATATATATATATATATATACACATACACACACACATTCATATATATATATATATATATATATATATATATATATACATACATATGCGCACACACACACACACACATATATATATATATATATATATATATATATATATATGCACACACGTATATGTTTGTGTGCATGCTTATGCATAGATGAATATGTATGCCTGTGTGCATGCATGTGGATGTCTGTATACAACCCCCAAAACAAATGTACATGCAAGAATTATTGCATATGCCATAACAAAACTTCCTGGATCTATTCCTTTATTATTCAACACAGATGTTAATCTTTGCAGAATTACTGTACCTTTCCAATCATTGTTTATACTTGGATGCAATAAAGTCATTAAAAAGTAAACTTACGTTTTTATGTGTGATTGACTTTGTCATAAAGCTTTTTTTTTTACTAAAAAAATTCACCCAGATTCTGTCACAACTTGTTGTGAGGGAAAGGTTAGTTTGTTTTTGCTTTCTTGTATTTTATGTTGCTTTAGAACCTTCTATTTTGTATATTGTGATTAATTTTCTTTACAATGTGTTTTACTTGTATTCTGTTTTTAGTTGCATTTTTAAACTAGGAAAGATACCTCAGCTGTGTCTCTTGTGAGTCACAGAGACATTTTAAACTCAACTGTCTTTCTAGTTGCTTGCCCTTTATGTTAATTTGACCACATATCTCCTTCCCTCTCCTCTTTCATTGGCTATTATGAGTAAGCACAAAATTATAATTTTTTTGAAATCACTCCCGTTCAACTATTTAAATTTATTGACCATACCAATGTGTTCTATAAAACCAGAATACAAAGTGCCCATCCCTTCCAATCTATCTTGCTCTTTTAAAATTAGCGGCTTTCTACTTAGCAAAAGCTTAAGTTACCCCCTCTTTCTTATCTAACTGCTTATTGCATACTGCAGATCTTAGGATATTAATCCATTTTTTCATCTTACTTTCAAAATCTGCAACATCTACTCCAAAACCACCAATCACTGAAGAGCCCACATTCTGCCTCTCAGTAGTCATCTTGCTATTAGTGCTTTTGTTTTGCTCCTGTGAGAGACAGCACATAGTTGTATTATTTCCTGTGGACTGCTGATCCTTGGAAAGCCTAATAACTGCTTCATATGTGGCAGTTTGGAATTTGTGCTTATATTTTGTTCCTGGTGAGAGAAGGAGCAGAGTGCATAGATTCCTGACTCTTTTTGGTTGGGAAGTGATTGTCTGTGCTTGACCATCTTGATTGGTCTGGTTGCTATTCAAGGTATCTACCAGGGAAAGGGTGCAACAAACCTACAGACCTTTACATTATCTGATACAGGACTGTGGATCACTAAACAGGCTGTGGCCTGCTTCTCATCTTGGGACTGGTGCTACTGTTTTGCCTCTGGTGAGAGAAAAAGCAAAGGAACATTGTATCCCAGCAATGTGAAGCTGTGGTGAGACCAGCACTAGTAATAGCCAGGCAGTACCCATTTATGTGACTCCCTTCTTTTCATCATTCTTGACAAGCTAATTCTTTATTTTCAGTAAGTACTGCTTGATTTGCTTGTGACTTCAGAATACCTGTCTAAATACTTCATCCATAAATCATCAGGCTCTACTTATTAGTTTACCCTGTGTACCACAGACACCTTGAGTTGACATTTTTCCTGTAAAAGCACCATTGAACTTTCACCGATACCTAGTTGCACACAGAAACGAAAGAAGGCACCACCAACCAGGAATGAACACGAACCAATAAAGGATCCAAAAACAGTTTATTCCACAAACGCTAGTACAGTTCCAACACGTTTTCGTCATCAACTTCCTCAGTGAATGAAAAGCAACCACTGAACAACCCTATATATACACAAACCTATTAACATCAATTAAATCAATAAATCAATTCTTAAAACAGTTAATCAATTAGTTAATTATTCTAAAATGAACATTTTCACAAAGTAAAATTCGTACATTTAATAATTTAATTAAAACCACATCTAATAGTCACACCAATTTTAGAATTCATCCAAAACTTTTAATAAATAAAATAAAATAAAATAAAATAAGAATAAAACATTTGATTCAGACAATCTTTTAACTTGTAATATAATGTGTTTGTCTCCATCAAGTGGTGAAACTAAATATGGCATTTAAATTAATAAAAATGTATGTACATAATCTGTATAAAAGCTTGTAAGAATGAGTTTAAATGATTATTTTGAATTGACTTTAAATGAATGTTTTCACTACATCCTATATATATTAAATTAATGAAACAGTGAAAGAAGTTAAAGTTTGGCAGATCTAATTTTAAGTACAGGTGCAAGAGATACCATTTCATTAAGACCCGGAGGTCTACTAGAATCCAACACAAGTTGCCAATAAAGCTCCCTATACTCAACAAGTGTTTCCCACATACCACCCCTTGGACTCATCTCAACCACTTCCAAAATAAAACATTGAAAGCCAGATGTTTTACAAGTGGTGGTGTGCTTGTATAGTGCATTTTTCTCATTTTTTGTTCTTATTTCATATAGATGCTCGTAGATCCTCTGCTTTAATTTCATTTCACTTTTCCCAATGTAAAATGATTCACATACCTTGCAAGTTGCTATGTAAACAATCCCTTTGGTGTTACAGTTAGCATAAGTATTCAACATTAATTTCTTTTTCCTAGAATTTAAATAAATAAAGTCTCCTGTTGATAAAAATGTACAATAATTGCAACACCCACATTTATATAAACCCTTCTTCTCTTTTTTACCACTCAATATATTACCTTGATCTGAGCCCCTCTCTAATATACTTTTAATGGTGTTACCTTTTCTGTATATGTAAACCAGTTCTTTTCAAAAATATACTTCAAGTCTGAAATTTTCGAAAAGTTGTTCCATTCTTTGTCAAAGATTTTCTTGATGCCTCTAGAATTACCATCGTAGGTTGTAATCAAACTAGATGTGTAATCTTCTTTTGGTTTGGTTACTTCTTTTGTTCCATCCAAGATTTGAGTTTTACCTAAAATAGGGGCAAATCTATCATTTCTGTTTTTACACACTTCTTCTGAAATTTTATCAAAAAATTCCCCAGGATATCCTCTGTTTAAAAACAGTTCTCTGAGTGTTCTTACCTCACTTAAAAACACCTCCTCTTCAGAGGTCATCCTGCTTAACCGTACTAACTGTCCCTTTACCACCCCTTTTTTCTGATGTGGTGGATGGGAACTAGTATAGTACAAATAAGAGTTGGAAAAGGTTTCTTTCCTGTAAACCTTAGATGCAAAATGACCATTGTTTTTGGTAATGTGAACATCAAGGTAAGTTAGTTCATGTTGATTAAAATTGAAAGTAAACTCAAGAAAATCTGTAGTGTTGTTCACATATTCTACTAACTTATCAAAGTTTTCATGTTCGCCAATCCATAAAAAACATAAATCGTCCAGAAATCGACCGTATAAAATCCAATAACCCTGGTAGGGTGAATTCAAAAGATATTTATTTTCCCAGTAAATCATAATAATGTTAGCATATGTGGGAGCACAATGTGCCCCCATGGCTACTCCCTTTTCTTGTTTAAAATATTCACCCTGAAAGTATATATAATTGTTTTTCAAGACCGTTCCATAAGGGTTAAACAACTCTGAAGTCCTTGTGTGAGATTTTTTTGCTTTCAACCAACATTTCTTCAAACCATTCCATGCCTAGTTTGTGTGGTATACACGTAAATAAATCCACAACATCAAGCGTACCAAATGCAATGCTGTCGCAAAACAAAGAAGGTTCCAATTTTCTCAAAAAATCCCAGGAGTCTACCAATACATTCTTGTTTCCTTCTAGTACACATTTCACTTTTGAATCCACAAACTTAGCTAGTGGTGCTGTCACGGATCCTTCTGCTGAGACAATGGGTCTAAGCGGTGGGTCCTGTGAGTTTTTGTGCACCTTCGAGCTTCCAAATATGCATGGCACCTTTGGTTTCTCCACATGTAAAAACCTGTATGTTTCAAGGTCAATTGAACCTTCTAACAGTAGGTCATTTAATAACACTCTTATTCTTTTGTATGCAATGTTGATTTCATTGATAGATTCTCTGGAATATTTGTCGGAGTCATTAAGAATGTCCATCATTTTCCCTCATATTGAATATTATCCATTAATACCACCCCTCCACCTTTGTCGGGTTTCATAACCCTGACACTCCTGTTGTTGCTAATTTCCTTCAAAACATCCATTTCACTAGGAGTTAAATTGGGGTGTACATATTGATAGTTCAGGTTTGATTGTAGTTCTCTTTCCACTTTTAATTCAAAGTTTCTAAGTTGTGGGTGCAATGGTGGGTTGAAAGTGCTTTTACGTTTCAAACATTCATTTCCAATGGTTATGTGTTTTCCATTAAAGAACAATTCTAATTTTTTCTTCCTAATGAATAGTTTTATGTCAACAAGTAACTTAAAAATATTAGTTCTTTGATTTGGAATAAAACCAAAACCTTTTGTAAATAAGTCAAAAAAAGATTTGTTAATGGAAACACTAGAAAAATTAAAAATGTTAAAATCCTTAAATGTCCATTTGTTACCTTCGTGTGTAAAAACATTCATTAATTCCAAGCCTGTCCTCTCCTCCATTGGGGCCTCCAGGCCCTCCCCATGTAGTTTTTTGAACAGTAGTCTACAGGTTCTTTATCCATTAGTCTTTCTGACCTTCTTAGTGGGGGATATTCAACCACATCATTGTCACTATCCCCAATCTCAGCCTCTTCACACACATTTTCATCAAAAGGTTCTTTACCCCATCTTCCATAACCCCTTCCCTGTGTTAATTTTGGTTTTGGGTAGTGGGTTTTATTCTTGTATTCATTTAAGTCTCTATCTACTTTGCCTAGTTTCCTGTCTAAAACTTCTTTACATCTAATTTCAACATCCTTTAATAATTTGTGGTACTTTTCATTCTCTAGTTCAACAGTATACAATAAATCATTTGTAATCCCCTTATTAATATTGTTTATATCAATAAACAATTTCTCCATTTCCCTTTCATTGTTTTTGACAATTGCTCTCATAATGTCAAATCCACAATTGTCAAAAACAGAAATTAAATCGTTGTGAAAATCCGTACCATTGATAACATTGTTTGGGTACTTACATACCCTAAGACCCTTTGGTACTATTTTCAGTTGTAAACAGTGCTTCAAATATAAACAATCCATTTCCAACATTTTATATTTAAAAAGATAATGATCCAAGTCCTTTAACATGGTATTGTAACTCACATTAGTGCTTGTGTTACTCCGTTTAGTGTTAAAGTCAAATTTAACATTTAAAAACTCGGATAGCCGAAATTCGCTACCTGAAAGTACTCTGTCCCTTTCTGCTGATAAACGCGAACCTCCTCGCTTGTCTCCACCTCTCGTTGTTTCTTTGTTGCCCTCAGTAGTGTTGAGAATAGTAAGGTGGGGAAAGTCGTCCAAACTACTGTTGGCAGCAACTGTTCCGTTTTCCCCTCGTTCACTGCCTTCATTAGGCAACATTTCTTTGCGTGAGATACCAACTGCAGGCACATTGCACTGCTGAACCTCTTCCTGGTTCCCAGGTATCGGTGGTGACGATAACAGCGTAGCTAGAGATTGGCTGATGGGAGTCAATAGTGCTACCAGCTGTGTCAACTGACCGATAAGTTTACGAATCTCTCCTGTTTCAGATCCTCTGAAGGTGTTGTCCATGCCAGCCCTGGATTCCATAACAAACTGATAACCAAAAGCAGGGACCAATGGTGCAAAAACAACCAAGAAACGAAAGAAGGCACCACCAACCAGGAATGAACACGAACCAATAAAGGATCCAAAACAGTTTATTCCACAAACGCTAGTACAGTTCCAACACGTTTTCATCATCAACTTCCTCAGTGAATGAAAAGCAACCACTGAACAACCCTATATATACACAAACCTATTAACATCAATTAAATCAATAAATCAATTTTTAAAACAGTTAATCAATTAGTTAATTATTCTAAAATGAACATTTTCACAAAGTAAAATTCGTACATTTAATAATTTAATTAAAACCACATCTAATAGTCACACCAATTTTAGAATTCATCCAAAACTTTTAATAAATAAAATAAAATAAAATAAGAATAAAAACATTTGATTCAGACAATCTTTTAACTTGTAATATAATGCGTTTGTCTCCATCAAGTGGTGAAACTAAATATGGCATTTAAATTAATAAAAATGTATGTACATAATCTGTATAAAAGCTTGTAAGAATGAGTTTAAATGATTATTTTGAATTGACTTTAAATGAATGTTTTCACTACATCCTATATATATTAAATTAATGAAACAGTGAAAGAAGTTAAAGTTTGGCAGATCTAATTTTAAGTACAGGTGCAAGAGATACCATTTCATTAAGACCCGGAGGTCTACTAGAATCCAACACAAGTTGCCAATAAAGCTCCCTATACTCAACAAGTGTTTCCCACATACCACCCCTTGGACTCATCTCAACCACTTCCAAAATAAAAAATTGAAAGCCAGATGTTTTACAAGTGGTGGTGTGCTTGTATAGTGCATTTTTCTCATTTTTTGTTCTTATTTCATATAGATGCTCATAGATCCTCTGCTTTAATTTCCTTTCACTTTTCCCAGTGTAAAATGATTCACATACCTTGCAAGTTGCTATGTAAACAATCCCTTTGGTGTTACAGTTAGCATAAGTATTCAACATTAATTTCTTTTTCCTAGAATTTAAATAAATAAAGTCTCCTGTTGATAAAAAAGAGAAGAAGGGTTTATATAAATGTGGGTGTTGCAATTATTGTACATTTTTATCAACAGGAGACTTTATTTATTTAAATTCTAGGAAAAAGAAATTAATGTTGAATACTTATGCTAACTGTAACACCAAAGGGATTGTTTACATAGCAACTTGCAAGGTATGTGAATCATTTTACATTGGGAAAAGTGAAAGGAAATTAAAGCAGAGGATCTACGAGCATCTATATGAAATAAGAACAAAAAATGAGAAAAATGCACTATACAAGCACACCACCACTTGTAAAACATCTGGCTTTCAATTTTTTATTTTGGAAGTGGTTGAGATGAGTCCAAGGTGGTATGTGGGAAACACTTGTTGAGTATAGGGAGCTTTATTGGCAACTTGTGTTGATTCTAGTAGACCTCCGGGTCTTAATGAAATGGTATCTCTTGCACCTGTACTTAAAATTAGATCTGCCAAACTTTAACTTCTTTCACTGTTTCATTAATTTAATATATATAGGATGTAGTGAAAACATTCATTTAAAGTCAATTCAAAATAATCATTTAAACTCATTCTTACAAGCTTTTATACAGATTATGTACATACATTTTTTATTAATTTAAATGCCATATTTAGTTTCACCACTTGATGGAGGCAAACACATTATATTACAAGTTAAAAGATTGTCTGAATCAAATGTTTTTATTCTTATTTTATTTTATTTTATTTATTAAAAGTTTTGGATGAATTCTAAAATTGGTGTGACTATTAGATGTGGTTTTAATTAAATTATTAAATGTACGAATTTTACTTTGTGAAAATGTTCATTTTAGAATAATTAACTAATTGATTAACTGTTTTAAGAATTGATTTATTGATTTAATTGATGTTAATAGGTTTGTGTATATATAGGGTTGTTCAGTGGTTGCTTTTCATTCAGTGAGGAAGTTGATGACGAAAACGTGTTGGAACTGTACTAGCGTTTGTGGAATAAACTGTTTTTGGATCCTTTATTGATTCGTGTTCATTCCTGGTTGGTGGTGCCTTCTTTCGTTTCTTGTTTGTTTTTGCACCATTGGTCCCTGCTTTTGGTTACTAGTTGCACACAGGACAACTAATTTGCAGTGACAAGCACTTCCTCCAAAATTGCAAATCAGATATTCCTGCCATTTAATTTATATTCTTATTCGAACTGTCTAATCCATAAAAAAAGGGGATATGAATGACTAGCTTGCAATGACAAGCACTGCCATCAGAGCTGCAAACAGGATACTCCTGACATTACTTTATATTCTCACTCCAAGTGTCTAATCCATAAATAGGGTCTGTTGCTATGGATATGAACATTCTCACTATCTCCAGTACCAGATTGGTGGATATGAGCATCCTGATGGAATGTAGAAATTGCCTCATATTTACTGACAACCAGTTAATTCTCAAACAAACTGATATGTTATATGAGCGATGTATTTGCATGACTTCACTGGAGGCAAAGCTCTCACATAAAAAGCACTTTCCAATATTAGCTAAAGCACTGTCCTTCCCCATAGTGCCTTTTTTAGGCAAACACAAATTGAAAGTACTTCCAACACAGAAAATCAAAATGAAGAAAATCTGAACATGTTACTGCTCAGTGCTAGGAGTCTAAACAAAAAACTCCACTCCCTAGAAGTTCTCTTCACCCTAGGGAATGTTGATGTCTGTGTGATCAATGAGACATGGTTTAAAGCCACGGGCAGTACACCAATAGTGTAAGGTTATAATGCCTTCCACACATTTAGACAGCTACTACAAAGACAGTAACTAAAGATGGCGGTGTCTCAATTTAAATAAAAAATAAATACACCTCAAAGCTGGTCAAATAGGACAATGCACCTGAGCTTCGCCGTGTTCAAATCACCATAGGCCAAGTCTAATACCACTTCCTTGCAAGCTATAGGTCCGAATGTATGAACCAGGAAACCCATACCATGTATTTAATCTTATTGAAAACACTCACCATTCAACCCAATATCATATTCATGGGCAAATGTAATCACACCACTATTAACTTGGAATCATTTGTGACACCAAACGTATAGGCACAGAGAATCCAGGATTTTTAAAATACAAACTCCCTGGACCAGACTGTCAATACACCAACAAGGGGTGCAACCATAATGGATCTGGTCCTCACTAATATGGGAGAGTACTGCACAACCCATAGTGTAATGTCTGCTCTGGTACGGTCAGACCACAACATTGTCTCCTTTTGAAGTAAAAGTAAAACCTGGAACCCCAGCTTACCCTAGAATATTCAGGAACTACTCTAAGGCTAATTTCCTACTATTAAGTGATAACCTAGCAAACTTTCAAGCCCCCATAAACCCCGGGAACATTGCTGCCTACACAGAACTGTTCACAGAAACCCTACACAAGCATGTTAATAGCTGCATAGAGGCAGCTGTACCCAACAGGAAGAAGTAGAGAACTAGCTCAAAAACAAGCCACCCTGGTGGAATCACAAAATCAGTAGGCTGTATAATAGAAGAAAATAATACCACAAATTGGGAGGTGCAGCACCCAGCAGGTCAAAAGCACTCTCAAATTAAATAAACAAGTCAGAGGACAAATAAAGTCTACCAAAGCCAAATTTGAGGTAAATTTGGTCTCCCAGGCCAAGGACAACCCACAAGCCATTATTTAGCTATGTCTGCAACCTCAAAGACAGCACACAATTGTGTGCAGAGCTCATTGTAAATGGAGCCACCTATACTGAGCCAGAAGATATAGCAAACCTACTAGTCGAGAAATTCAGCTCCAACGTTGCCCCTCTCTTCCCATCAATCTTCCCTCAGGAACTACCTTCAAATATAATCCCCCTTCTATCACTAGGGAACAGGTCCTTAATGCTGTCTCTAAGGCTTAGAATACTGCACTGATGAGCACAGACAATATCCCAGGATGCCTTCTAAATTTCATGAAACATGATCTATCACACCCTCTGAAATTGCTATTTAAATGTAGTCCCCAAACAAGCTTCATGCCTCGTGAATGGAGAACAGCAACAGTCATCCCTCTGCACAAAAGTGGGCTATCTACAGACCCTGAAAACTACAGACCTATAAGTCTCACTAGTCTCAGATGCAAAGCCATGGAAAGAATTATCATGGACATGATCATTAATGACGCTGGACCCAACCCAATTTGGTTTCATCAAAGGCAGGTCATGTCTAGTCAATGTAGATCAGTGTGTACATTGAACCTAGTTAGCCACTGTAGTTAGACAGCATGTGCATATATGTTACTGAGCACGTGCGAGATCAGTGCCATTTTGTGTAGTCAGTCAGTGCGAGTGTAAGGCTGAATGGAAATGCACACGTGAGTGTGTTAGAAGTAACAAGTCAGTCAGTAAGCATATGAAGTACGAAGTATATGTACAAGTTACAGCTCCTAATGTGTGTATGTATAATAAACTACTTGAATGCATACCCAGCCTCAGTGTCTCATCTGAATACACAAGACATGTGACAGTCAATTTGGTGGACTTCTTTGAGAAGGTTACCAAGGCAATGGATGAGGGCAAAATGGTTCACACTGCATTGACCTGGCCAAGATATCTGACACAATCACCCACTCTGCCATTGTTGACAAATGTAAGAGGTTAGGTGCAAACCCTTATGTCACCCGATAGATAGCTAGCTGGCTTACAGAGAGGATTCAGGAAGTCCGAATTGGGGAGTCCACCCCTACAAATTTGGGAGTCCACCCCTACAAATAGGCCAGTCACAAGCAGAGTCCCTTAGGAATCTGTTCTGGGACTACTCCTTTTTTGCATTTACTACTCTGAAGCCAAGGCCAACGTCAATGGCCTCTGGCTGACTAAATTTGCAGATGATTGCAAATCAGGAGCTGTCATTGAATTGCCCATAGACACAGATGTTCTCCAGAATGGTTTGACACAGAAACAACTAGTGCCAGAGCCATGGACTAAAACTAAATGCCAAGAAATGCATAATAGTATCCTTCAGGAAGTCATTCACCCCTGGTAGCTATCATATTGACAACATACCTGCAAGAGCTGACCCAGTAGTCAGAGACTTGAGGACACATACAGACAGTAATCTAGCCTTTAACCATCATGTGTCTACAGCAGTGAGGAAAGTAGTGAGGACATCATTCCATGTTGTGCACCTTATAGGTTCATAGGTTGGTACTGGGCTATCTGCACAAAGGCATATATTAGCCCAGCCACATTGTGCGGTATTCACCACCCCTTTAGTAGTTCCCTAGACCCTTGTACTAGCAGCTAGTACCCTTGGCCCCTATCTAGTAGTGCTGTTGGTGTGATCCCCGGTGTGAACTTTCTGTTACCCATCCACTCATCAAGGTTCCTCTTGAAGAGTGATAGTGAGGGGCTCTGTCTTATGTGGATCGGGACCCTGTTCCATAGTAAGGGAAGTCTCTGCGAAGGGAATCTATTCCTCCAGCATGTTCTATTCATTGTTGTGTTGAGGTTTATATCCCTAGAGCATGTAGCTTGAGTAGATTTGGTTTTGCTAAGATGGATCATGTTCAACAATTCCGGGTTGGACATGGCTATGTAGATTAGACAGAGATCACCTCTGAGAAAGTGGTATGCAACAGAGAACAGTCTTAGCTTTTTCAATCGTGCTGCATAGGGCAACTGTTTGAGGCCAGTAATCTTCTTGGTTAGGTACCTCTGTGGTCTCTCCAGCTGCTGGAGATGTCTAGCCAGGTACATTCCAATTGGTGCATTGTACTTAATAATGGGTCTGATGAGGGAAGAGTAGAGGGGCACCATTACATCCTTAGATCTTGATGCGAACCCTTTCGTGATCAGATGGGTCACATAGAAGGATTTTCTAACCACTTTGGCAACATGGTTATCAAAGGAAAGCTGACTATCTACTTGGGTCCCTAGATCCCTTATTTCTTCTTCAGATTTCAGGGGATTACCTCCTATGTTGTAGTTTGTGGGTACTCTGTTTTTTCCAAAGGGGATTACTACGCATTTTTTTGCATTTAGCTTGAGACCATGGCTTTGACACCATGCATCAGTCTCATTTAGGCCCTTCTGGAGGATACAACTGGAATGTCCACAGAGGTTCCTCACTAAAAGAATACAGGGTGTAAGTAACATCCACTATACAGACTGCCTCAAGGCTCTATCCTTGTAGTCTGTCTGCTAAATGCTGAGGGGAGATCTATGCTTGGCATAAAAGGCATTGTCAGACCCCACTTTGATGGACCTCCTGCGTATCTACAAAACAAACAGCACCAGAATTACCCATTCCAAATACTTAAACCTTGCCTGTAATATAAATAGGACCTGCTGGAGAGACAGGTATTTATTCCAGAGACTACCCCTTCTCTGGAACAGGTTCCCCATCCATGTGAAGCATAGTTTCTCCCTAACCCAATTCAAGTGTAACTTGGACATTTGGATGAGGAACAGGAAATTCATTCCTGGTTTAGCACCTATGTCTTTGATGGACACAGACAACCTGTAAATGGTTCATCTCCCAGGCCTCTGCTTGTAAATGTTTCACCTACCAAGCCCCTGATTACGCTTATTAAGGGTACCAGAACTTGTCAGAGATTTGGGATGCATGACTAGGCTTAAAAAGACCTATGAACCTATAAACATTTACACCTGTTGTTTTTTGACATAATGTAATGTGTTGTTTGCATTAACAGGATTAACCTATTAACATTGTATGTTGCAGTTTATGCGTAACTGATAGTTACACTCGCTATATTTGTTCATGTCCTTGCTTTATATAGTTTCTTGATATAGTTCTAGACATCCAGCACAGGCATGCCTGCCTATTCTGGCAGTAATCTGCCTGTAAGCAATGCCTATAGAAGAAATCAGTGAACCAGCATTTGTATTTTATTTAAAACTGACTGTAAGCATTAATAATTTAAAGCAACATAACACTGCTTACAGCTAAGGGATAGTTTGCATCCTGGATAATTTTACTTCTGCTCTTTGTCACCATTTGCTAATTTACTAGAAAACAGAAAGAGTAGGTTGGAAGTTGGGATGAGATTCCTAGTCTCTGTGCCTTGTAGGGCAGATCTTCCTCTACATCACAGCAGGAAATGATCCCTAACAGACATGGTAACACTTCCATAGCAGTCAAGGAAAGTGCATTGCAGATTCTGTGCATATCCTTTCACTTGGTGTAACCACAACTAGCAACACATGAAATAGTCACCATATCCAAGAAACATGAGTTACATATAATTTCATGGAGTTTCAATGGCTGCATAATACTTCACATTATAGGAGTATCACCTAATTCATCTCATGGTCATATTGCTTGCTATTTTAACCTTCTTCATAATGAACCTCACAGTCAACAGTCAGTTGCTATATCTGTTGTAGCCATACTGTCACTGTGATGAAAATAACTAAAGTAGGTAGAATAGACATGTACTATGAAGCAGTGACATGTAGCATCTTCCGGAATATTTATCATATAACTAGGCAGTTCTGTCAGTGATTGAAAAAAGAAGCTATTAGAAGTTACGTAACCACAACCTCAGCCTAGTCCAAGCTTATCCATTCCTGGTAAACTTACTTTATCCATCCATCCATCCATCCATCCATCCATCTGAACTACTTATCTTAGTTAATGTCACTGTGACAACAAACTCAGCAGGGTAGACCTGACATCTATCTTCAGAAACAGTTCTTAGTTCATCTTGCGGGGTTCCTAGGTATCCCCAGGCAAGAAGGGAGATATAACCTCACCAGGTTGCTGCTCAGGAATATCTTCGAGGGGGGGGGGGGTATTGTGGCTGGTATACCTCCTGTGGGAGGCACCAAGAAGGTATTCTCAGTAGGTGCCTAATCCACCTCAACTGACTTCTGTCAGTCTATAGGAGCAGTGACTCTTAGATCATCCATGTTTGAGACCTTCACTCTGTCACTAAGACAGTGACCAGCATCTCTGTCAGTGGGCCTCATTTCCTCCACTTATACCCATGATATCATCATCTCATTATTTCGAACACTAGAGAAAGTTTGTGTCCAATGAAGATGGGGACAGAGACAGACGAGTAAAGTGAAAGCTTCATCTAATGACACAGCTCTTACATCACCACCACAGGTCAATGCAAGGCCTATGATAATGTTTCCACTGCACCCTCCCATTGGTCAGTCTCCTGATCCTCATACAATCCCTTGTAAATATGACCCCCATCCCCTACTTGATAAACAAATGTAGGATGCCTATTGTAGAATAGATCCTCTTATAGGCCCTCCAAACCAGTGGAGTCGCTAGTTCTTCCTGTGACCGACAAGTAAAGAGACACAAAAAAGCCCAGCTATTAGCAAATCCATGATTCTTATTCTAATTAGGGACTTGGCCTTCCCTCCAACCAGCAGGCCTGACTATTAGCCAGTCAGGAACCTTAGCCTTCCACTCCGTCATAAGGACCATTCTCCACCACACCCGCTTGTTTAGAATTATTTGAATGACTCAAATTATGATGTTTCTTCAGGAAGAAACATTATATTTTATGAAGTCTGATACACAAAAATGCTCATTACTTTGAATAAAATGGATAACCTAAAATTCACAGAAGCACCGATTTGTGTTTTTATTACTTGATTTTGAGAATGTGTACATTCTGCTTTGATTAGCTGTCTGCCTGCAAAATATCTACAGGAATACAATAGTGGATTACTCTGAACAAAAAGGCCCATCACCCTCTTGAGCTTGCGAGTCTTCCTTCTCCTGCATAGTGCAATCCACTGTTTTCTGGGTAAGGGCCATGACTTCTGAGAAGGGGGGATGGAATAATGATAATTCCATCTGCCTCAAATTCAGCAGTCCAGCACTCCAGTCATACAGAAGTTCACAGACACTTAAAGCCAAGAGGACAACCTTGTCTGCAAACAAGAAAGTTGCATACCTCACATTGCCAAACTGGGCACTCTCCACATCTCAGATGTACCCTAATATCCTGTTCTTTAAATTAAAAATGAAACAGATAAGACACACCATTGACAGAGCTCTACACCTACTTCAGAATCATCCAACCAAATGCTGACAATGCAGATACATCACTTGCTCTAAAGATATAGTGAGCAAATGGCACAGAGGAGCAGCACCAGAACAAAGTACGGTTACAGTACCTCCTTTAACACTTTTTAGGGTATTCAAACATATGTCTTCCCCAGGGCCACAGAATATATATAGGCTGTACTGGCAAACCTCTATGACCCCTAAAATATCTATGCAAGGACAAGGAGCTGATCCTTTCTTTGACTGTTAAGGTGGAATCCACAATGCTCCTTTTGAATCAAAGGTTCAGCTATGAGATGAACTGTCATCTCCTCTCCATCTCCCCAGAATAAACTTTCAGAGGTGCTGAGGAGCATTATACTATTCTAATGAAGCACATTTTGTCTTCTTTTTTGAAAATGGGGATTACAAGCCTAAATTTCCAGTACAGATACAATGACCTCACCTTCCAAGCAACATTCAAAAAGCACATTAACCATCATACCATAAATATATCAAGAAACTTCAGCATTTCTGGCAGAATCCCAACCACTCTTGCAGCCATTCCCCAGCAAATTTGTTTAATTGCCCATTGATCAAATATTCATTAATGGACCCAATCTCACCAGTTGGTTTTGTTACTGCTTCCACGAAGAAGGGTATATCCTAAATTCAGGAGCTCCCAAAAGTGATCCTTTTACCTTCCATCAATGTCTCCAGTTCATATCTGTGTTTCTCCATGCTTGCTGTGAACAGTCTGGGTAATGTCCCCATCACACAGCCATCAGCTGGTTGCCATGATCTTGCATATTTCTACTCTTGGGCCTTTAATTTAATTGCTGCCTTCTGGGCCTATCAGCACCTGTTGTTCAAATTCAGAGAGTGCCCCCTCTCTCCTGATAGCATTGCATGGGAGGTTTTTCTGTTTAAATTAACAACTGCTTTCACCACTACTACCCACTGGCTCATCTTACAGTTACCTCCATGACAATCATCAATCTTCTTCTGACTGCAACTGATTGCCATCATTTCATTTATGAAAATTTTGAAGAGGATCCATTCAGTCTCCATATTGCTGATCTTATGAGAAAAACTCTTTCTAAGGTTGGAGTTGAAATCATCCAGTACACAAACATCTGTAATTAATTCCCAGGACACCCTCACATATGTTGGGTGTGTCCAGCTACCATCCTATCCAGCTAACATAACTCATCACCTAGTGGTGAGCAGCTGACAGTTCAAAACATCTCTTGACTCAGGCAATCTGATAATATGACCTAAAGTTGGATGACACAAGTATAAGGTTGATCATTAACCTTTGACCCAAAGGGCAGTGGTACTATATACTTTTATGATCAACCTTGTGTACAGACATGGTGGTTATTAGGGTAGTGCATGGCCAGCACATAAGACTAGTAACAATTTACCATACAAATTCAGTTTGGGCAAACTGCTCCTCCATATCTCTAGCATTCCTTGCATGAGTGCTGATGTCTAATCTCAACAACAGTAGATGGCACCCTATCAAGTATTGCACCTATAGTCTCCAAGAAGATAAATTCTCTGAAAAGCTGTTACGTGTTTATATGTAAAATTAGAGTGCTCCTTTCTTCAGCTTTCATTTACACTGCAGTGACTCTGTCATCAACTGGCATAAACCTCTTGTGGATTGCATCCATCTGGGGGATTGTGGGTATCTCTAGCTTTCTTGTTCCTCTTGCTGTCCCCCAACCTGGCACCTCCGTGCAGCTGCTACAGTTTATGCCATACATGGAGCAAGACAGTGCTTTAGTTCTGATCACAAAAGCAATACCGGCGTTCTTTTTTGTAATGGATGGGAGACCCAATCAGGATATGCTGATTACACTCCTTAACACTTTGTACCTGCGGCAGCTGCCCAGTCCACCCCCACCCCAGCTACACCTCTGATCTGAACCCATCTACATGGAGCTTTCCTATGGGGGATCACCAGAGGAAGAGATACTTTCAGTTGTGAAAGCCTGATTCCAGTAATGCATTACTTGTGTGGTAATGTGTTGCCATTCAAGTGTTTTACTAACTTCTTTTAATGTGTTATACAGGTTGAATAAAATACAGCATATTGACTATTTCCATATACAAAGTCTGATAACTATTGCATTCTACTGAAACCTAAACTGTTCTACTGCATACATATACAGGCAACTTTAGTTTGCTTTTTAATTTTCAACACCTTATCTATTCACACACAAACACATAAGAGTGTCGTACATTGTTTCACCTGTCAAATACTAATTCAAGTTTATCTGTTTATAAGTTTTCACATGAGTAACACATCTCTCTACTCATTTAGATTTTGGATGAACATTTAGAGGAAATTTGTGTAAAAAAGTGGACTATAAGTAGGATACCCTACTGGTGATATGTTGGATGCTGAAATAATCACAGATTTTAAGAATACATGGAATAGAAATAAAGGAATTTTGAAGGTCATAAACAAGGAACCTAATTTCTATGAAAATGAATGATTTTAAAAGCTAATATGGGTACTCAATGGAAAACAGGTACATAAGAACTATTTATGCATATGTGTATTACCTCTGCAAACCTCACATTCACTCAAAATAGCTAGCATAATGTTTCCTACCACGTAACTCTTACATAGAATAATCCTACCCCTGACCTCCCCATGTGTTTTGTTGTCAGACTGTTAAACATATGAATGTTTCTATTGTCTTCTGTTCTCTTTCTATTTCTAACTTCCTTAGTGGATCTGTCCTAACCAAATAATTGTCTCTTGAAATTGTGATGCTGCCTTCTCACTGTTTTAAAGTGCTGTTAATCTATTGTTTGTCTTCTGCTGAAGAGGTTCTGTGTCCCCAGCCTTCTGCATGTTGTCTGCCCCTTCTCAGATCCTGGCTACTTTCACTACTGTCTGTGGTCACTCCTTATCCCTACACTATCTCATAAACGCTGCAAAACCATTCTTTAACAGCCACTTTCATGCAAGCTGTATAGATGTCAACATAACTATTATACAAGCCTTGAGTACTCATTCAGCTCTGGAAATAGCTCCAGTAGACTTTCATTTTCCTTCTTATCGAATGCTTAATTCATTAATAAATCAGTTACATAATTCAGCTAAATTGCCTATGTTCTGTGCTACTGCAGTGTTTAAACAATATTCTGTATGCAATGTTTTGTGCATATTTGCATTGTATAGCTAAATTTGGATGTTAAAAAAATGCATAGTTCAGTACAATCCATCTCTGCAAAATGTTATCCAAAGCAAAACATGAAAAAAGTTACCTGATAGTGAAATACTGCTTGATATTCCTGACAAACTATTTAGCACTAATTTATTTCCTTAATAAATTAATTACTGATGCTGCTTGTCTCTCATTTACAGATATCCATAGCTGCACCATCCCTCATGTGTGCTGAAAGGGCTTGCATTCACATCATTCGTAGGATGTTAGTTTACCTGTAATATTTTATCCTTATATCAGTAATTACTGTCATGGATGGGAGCAAGGGTATTTTGTACAATAACATTTTTGCAGCATCTTATTTCTGCATAAAATTAAATAAAAAAAGTATCACACACCTTGAAGACGGCTAATGCTTCCATTAACTCAGTTCACTTCTGTTTTAAGCATGGTTTCCAACATCTGTTGACCTTTACTGGTTCTCTGATGATTTATTGGGCAGAATGTTACTATCTTGGATTTCCAAGGACTTGTTTCATTGTTACAATGTTATTTTCCCCTTACTGTGTACAAATTCTACTGCTTCTTTGTGCAGTAAGGCTAGGGCACTTAGGAGATTAATGATTTGACCTGCATCTAATTTTCGGTATCCCTACATACTTCAGCAATCCTGATATTGTCATATTGGTAGGAGTTTGTCCTTTACTCTTCTGTGCTTATTTAAGCATTATTGCATGAAAGAGTGGAAACTGTACTGAGCTGAATTCATACAACAAATGATTAATTGCTTCAAGTTAAACGTGCCCAGTTTGTCCTGTCTATATCAAACATACAAACTAGTGATACAAGATAGTCAAGAACTCTAATGAAAATGATACAGCTGTTATTTATTGATGTAAAACAAATTTACACAAGAATTTTGTTACTTAAGCAAAAAAAAAAAAAAAAAAAAACTTTTCTGCAGCTGTTGGACAACAGATTTTCAGGTGCATTAAGAGTACATAGGTCAATATAGAGAGTAACTATCTTAAAGGGGTAGTGTCTCCTTAACTACACATAATGTGCAATGAACAACAGACTTACACATGTTAATGTCATATAAAGTATATATTTATGTGTCTTGTAACATTTTCTTATTATATAATGAGAACATTATACAACCAATATATTACTGGAGTAAAGGCAGCTTATCTGTGTATCAGCAGACACAGCTGTGTTATAGGATTACAGCAAGGACAACATTTAAAGTGCTGGCTAACAGAATTAACCGGCAGCAAGCAAAAATATTAGCAACAGGAATAAATAATTTTGTTGGGAATTAAGTGTTTGAGGAGTGTAGTGGCAGAGTGGATTATGCATTTATTTATCTTATTTATCAGATAAATCTCACTGAGTCAAAACAGTCTTTCATACTAATGAGCCAGGAAGTTGTACTCCACCAGCTACCTGCATAAAGTGTCAAGTATCTATGCCACGGCTTCTTCATTCCAAAAAATTCTGCCCATCTCAGAGCCGCAGTCATTCTTCATATAATTTCACTTATTTCCAAATTAATTCAGGCTCTATGGAAATATACTGCATAAACACCAATTTCAAAACCAGGCAGGACACCTCTTAAATGGAATCATATATCTTGTATATCTACATGTAGCTTAAAGAATGACTAGCTTGTTTATCATTAAAAACACACTTAAAACACACTAAAAACTTAGCTAACTGCACAATAGAGATGTTTTACTTCTTCCAGAAGACACTTTATTTATTAATTCGGAAACTAATCTTACTAATTCATCCACTGTTCAGGGAAACATACATCAAAAAATCCAGGACCTCCTATGAGCAATGAAATTCTATCCTCCCCAATGGCAAATGCTGGCAACCAAGCAATAGAGTACAAATTATTCATCTCTGAATCACAAACTACTCGGTGGAATAGGGACAGGGATGGTTCAGTTGTGGGAGGAAATACAATAGTCTAGCATCCAAACTTAGATAGAGAAGTGTTGCTCAGCATAACACAGCAGAATATAACCATGACTTAGAATACCAGAACATACGAAAAAAGGATGTAGACAGATCTTGATGTATCCTGCAGTGCATGCAAACAAAATGCCACAATCTCATCCAACTACCCCCAATACAGTGATGCAGCTGAGAGCCAGCCAATGGGAAGAGCAGCTGTACCTGATCACTTCATTAGCATAACAATGTTTGCAAAAACCCCTATGAATTGGCCCTTGCCAGGACCGCAGAGTGCTGCAGATCATAGACACATCACCCTTCCATCACAGAAGGTGAAAGTTGGAAGTGTTAGGAAATAACAATATGAAATTGTGTACCCTCTGTAAAGAATGGACTTTGCTGGACTGAACCTAAATCTACTTAACAAAATTGCTTCTTATGTTTTACAACCATAATTAAGCAATTTATTTTTACAACTTTAGTTTTGTTGACATTGTAAAGAAGCTGATTTTCTTTTTGAAACCTTTGGAGAAACATTAGAGGCATTAGCCTGCAGCAAACATCATATAGCTGTTTTTGTCGCTACAGACAGTTACAGACTGCTGTATTTGTACCTGTCCAAAACACGTTACTTCTGTGTCACATGGATCATGTTAATGAGGTGGATGTGTACAGGCGAAGCAGCAGTATGTGCTGGGAAGAGACAATGCATATATGTGCAGACCATGTCCACGGTATTCTACTAAAGGGACTTTGTATGCATCTTATGGCAGTAGCACATTTCAAGTTTATTCATTCTGCTACTAGCCTGAAGATGGATTAACCACATAGCACACTGTCCTTTACAGGACTGTGCAGTATGTCAGTTTATAATCCTGCCTGTTCTGAACATGAACTCTCTGAACTGGTATAAATGAAATGTGTGAAAAGGCCATCAAGTCCATAATATGTGTAGGACCAGGGGGTTAGAAGCTGACAGCCTGTGTTGAGGCAATGATCCTGTTATTGAAAATTTACTGTTATGTCGAGTTTATTCACACGGTTTTACTATGTTCATAATAAGGAACCTTTCTGTAGAAAAGTCTCAAATAAATAAGAATGTACCAAATAGTGTGTCTGCAGCTCTTAGAAATGGATGGACCCTCTAAAAGCACATCCTGCAGGACAGCAAAAGCAAATCCAGTTGAACTTACAGACTGGACATCTGGACATACAGTTTATAATGTTTAGAGACTATATGACTGGATGTCCATGTGCCAGTACCGCACATAGTTTGAGTAGACATATAGTTGCAGATGTGATGGACTGAGGTTTAAGCTCCCCAGTCAGACAAAGATAGTGTGTCAGCTAGGCACATAGAAAGTGTCTGTTGGTTGAATAACCATATTTTGCTTTCATAAAAGACAAAAATTTGTGATCAGACCATCTCAGTGGATTATTCCTTTCAGTATATGTTATCCAATTTGTTTGAGCACATCCACAGTACGCAAGTCTTTAGCTTTTGTTCTCCTACACTGAAAAGAGGATATGTAATGCGATGTAGTGTTTTAAAGAAATTTTAGAATCACCCAAGTCATAAAGTAAGAAATTGTATTTAAAGACACACTATTACGTAAATATATGACAAAATATGATACAGACCCACAAGAACTTTATTACACTCTAGCTCCTCGGCTAAGCCTTCAAAGGAGTTATATGACAAACACATAAAAAACACAAACTTATATACAGACACTATTAAACAATTAACAAATTAAAAACAATTTTAAATAATTAACTAATTAAATTAAATACTTCCAATTACATTCTAAATTCAAACCCTGAGGTGACAGTGTGCCATACTTCAAAATATATACAGTATCTTTATATAACAATTTGTATTTAATTATTTTTGCCATATTTAACTGATACTTGCACTAGAATTATAGATTTTAATAATAAAGCATTACTTTGATGAAACTGTTTTAAATGCATACCTATAGGACTCTTAATTTTCTGATTTTTTATATCCCTCATGTGTTCCTGCAATTTGAATTTAAACACTCTTACTCTCTCCATGTCCTTTCACTATTTGCATTATCCAATTTGTCTGAGAGCGCATTCACAGCATGCAAAACTCTTATAGCTTTTGCACTTCTGCAGTGAAAAGAAGATATATAATGGGATGTATTGTTTTAAAGAAATTTTAGGACCATCTAAGTCATAAAGGAAGAACTTGTTTTAAAGACACACTGTCCTTGCAGAAAACAATGTTGCAAGCAGTTGCTGCAGTTTAGACAACACATGGAACACTACAGCACTCAGGTTTGATTGCAAATGTAATACTGACTTTTAAAAGCTGGTATAGCATTAGAGGTCAGGATCATCTGATTGTGCCCCCTAACTCCCCAACATTTTACACACAGGGCATTTGCCCCTCTCACCCCACACTAGCTATGCTACAGTTCATATGTAACACTTTAGTCCAAAGTAATGCAAAGGATCTGTATAAGGTCTTAACCTCTCTGTCTATTGGGTACAAATGTATGTCTACCTAGATTTCTTCCAATTCCTTATCTAATTTCATTGCAATATGATAATGTGTGACCCTATGTTTCTAGCCAGAGCAACAAAATTTAGAGAAGTAAAATTGTTATTTTTGGTTAAATTTCAACACAGCAGAAGAAACTTGGTATTTTAACAATAAACATTTTAAATTTGGTAGAACTGGGACTTTACAAGGTAAAACTGTAGTTTTCAGTAATAGCAACTATCTCTAAGCATTTTTAGATCACATGGTGTGGCATTGCACAACTTTTTAATCCGCAAAATATTTTTGGTCCTCTTCCATTGAAAATATCCTTGTTCTAGCACCATGCCAGACTTTGTTTAGAAATACAGACTGCATCTAGTGAGGATAATTTCAGAAATGTCAGGATTTAGCATAACTTTTGTAAACAAGCAATATTATTACAAACAACTTAACACAGCATAAATGATAACACTTTAGCATCTATAATGCCCATCTGCCCAACAGCTCAATACTCACAGTGCATTATTGTAGAAATTATTTCTTAAACTGGACTATTGAGGATAAGAAAGAAATTATATATTGTTACTATTATGCAAAAAGCCCAAAATTTCCAGACACAAGATACACAAAACGATTAAGAGAGAAATAAGAGGAAAGAAAAATACTTTCACAGGAAAAACTGTCAGAAGCTTCAAATGAAAATTTGTGTTCATTAATACAATAGATTTGTGAAAAACAGTATATAGACCAAGAAACTTTGATCTGTTTAGAAAAAGAAGCATCTGGGGAAGTGAGAACATATAAACAACAAAACCTAGAGATTTATGAAAAGTATCAAAAAGAAATATGAACATGGGAAAGAAAGAGATTTGATATGGTGCAATATTTATGCAAAGGAGAAAGCCAAATTAAATCAATATAAAGAAAGCAGCCCCAAAGATATTCGAAGAGAAGTACAGTCAAAGACATCCAGATATAGAAAATTTCACAATAAAAAAATAATATCACGAAGAGGGAATGTAGAAAAGAAGATTAGTATAGTCAAAGTTAAACAAAATAGAACATGAAGTTATGAAGTGCGTGAGAAGTGAAGGATTTGTTGTAGAAGGTCTAACACAGGTTAGATCACAGCATGATGGAGTGAGTCCCCAAATTAAGGAGAAGCAGGAAGATCAGGAGACATCTGAAGAAGAAATATGGACATGGAAAGAAAAGGAGATTTAACATGATGTAATATTTATGCAAAGGAGAAAGCAAAATTACCCAATACAAAAAGAGCAGTACCAAAGATATTTGAAGAGGAATACAGGTAAAGGAATCCAGACATGGAAAACTTTACAGTACAACAAATAAGAAGACAAAGAGGAAAAGTAGAAAGGGAGATTAGTACTGGAGAAGTTAAATAAATAGAAACTGATGTTATGGAGTACCTGTAAAATGAAGGATTCGGTGTAGAAAATTTAATTCAGAAAACACCACAACAGGATAGAGCAACGGATATCCAAATTAAGGGGAAACCAGCGGAAAAAGAAGCAATTGGTCAGGTGCCATATGAAGATAGTTTGGAGCCTTCAACAGGAAACCTGTATAAACATTCACTTGAAGCTAGACAGCAAGGAAAGGAACAGGAAACTGTGGAAACTCTGATGCTGTCAATGTTGAGGAGTTAAAGGCCAGTGAGTTCCCATATAATAGAGCAACAGATGGCACAGGATTAAATTGAAGGGAATGTGCCACAGGAAGGTGCTATAGAACTTTCTATAGAATGCCCGCAGGAAATGGAAAACAAGGGATGTGCCCTTCGTTTGGAAGAAAATGAACTAAGAGAAAAGAGTTGCTTGATTTAATAGACAGATAAATATAAGATCAATGAAAGAAATAGAATGCAGAAGATTAATAAAACCCAAAAAGTCAGAAGTCTGATAAAACAAATGAATACAGTAATTAGGAGCGTCCATAGAGATCCATGCAATATAACAGAAGTAAACAGGATATATTACTGTGCAGCTAAATTAATAACTGATAAAGTTCTACCACAAGAACACAGGGTAGTGAGAGAAAGGAAGGGGAGAAATCAAATACCATCATGGAAGTATCGAATATAGAAAACTATAAAGCAATTAAGACAAGACGTGCCACTGTTAGAAGACTATAAAAGAGGGAATAGATCATCAAATTACTAAGAAAGATAGATGTAATAAAAGCAATGCACAGTATTAGAACAGACCAGGATCTAGCATGCAATATTGCAAATAAACTAAAATTTCAACACAGGCGGAAAAACTTAGAAGATATCCAGATAAATATAAAAGAAAAGTACAAAATAAGCAAGTTATTGATGACCCAAAAATGTTTTATGGAGAACTGGGAAACAAGGTAAAAGGAATTTAAAGACCACCAAAAAAGAGGAAATAGATACATTTTGGAGAAGTATCTATGACGATCCTGTGGAACATAAAGATGCTAAAGGGATAGAAGAAGTAAAAGAGAGTAAGAAGTTTAAAGGTACAGGATATGAAATGGGATGAAGTAACCTCAGGCCCAGATGCAGTACTTAACTTTTGGTTATAAGTATTAACATTTTTGCAAAAGATTTATCCATGAGTAAGAAATATTTATATGCGCACCCCAAGCAGACACTGACCTGGCTAACAGCAGGAAAAACAATGCTCCTACTTAAGAGGATCAATAATGCCTTTCGATGACGTATAAACTATACATGGGAACTGATGCTGAGACAGTTTATAGTCATTTAGAAGAAAACTCAATTATTGCAATAGAACAAAAGGGCAATAAAAGAAAATCATATGGAAGAAATGATCATTTGTTGTTAAAGTCATACTGGAGAACTGTTAAAAGGGGAAGAGTCTAAGTATGTCATGGACTGATTACAAAAAAAGTATTTGATAGTATCCCACATTCATGGATAAAAGAGTGCTTAAAAAATGTATAAGATACACCCTACACTGATCGACTACATTACAGTTACCATGAAACATTGGCAAATCACTGCAATTAAGCCATGATAAAGGACAAATTATTATCCCAGAGATAAAAATTCAAAGGCGGATATTCCAGGGTGACTCTCTGTCACTGTTGCTATTCTGCCTCGCCCTTAACCCATTACGCTGTTTACTTAACAGTTTAGGCCATGGGTATAATTTGGCTCCTAGAAAACAACAAAGTGTAAAGACTTCTCATCGTCGATGATTTAAAACTATATACGTAGCTCATCAGATGAGAAACTGAAAGCACAACTGCAGGTTGTCAAAACTTTTTAGGATGATGTAAGAATGTCATTTGGTCTTGATAAATGTGCAAAAACAACCTTTAAAGCAGGAAAACATCAGTTTGGGACAAGAATGCAATATAAAAGAACTTGAGCAAGAGGGAGTGTATAAATATTTGGGAAGTGATGAAGGATCAACAAGAAAACATGAACAAATGCAAATAAAACTTAGTAAGGCATACTTTAGAAGACTTAAATTAATCCTGAAAACAGAGTTGACATCCAGGAACAAAATCCGACCTATAAACCAATTTGCTCTACCTGTCCTAATTTAGTTTTGGAGTGACTGACTGGTCCCAAAACATGTTGGATAGATTAGATAGGAAAACAGAGAAGGATGCTTCATGCTCACCAAATGATGTATAAAAATCAGTGTATACCAAGATTATATATTCCCCATTCCGAAAGAGGTATGGGCCTCCTTGAAATTGATTACATGTATAGATCTGCAATCATGGGACTTCACACATATCTGCTGCCCTACAAGACCAAAATGTAGTGAAAGTTTTGAAACATGGAGAATAAATTTAAGATGACTTCTCTGCTTAATCTAGCAGAAGCATGTCCATCAGAAATGAAAATCAGACCAGAAGTAGATATAAATCAAACAGCAACTGAATGTGCCAAAAAATATAAGAAAAAATACAAGGTGAAGGACCAGATGAGAAGGCAAGAAATGTGGAAAATGCATAATATAGTTGCAAGTATAGAAAGCTTCTGGAAGAACCTCACACTGATCAGAAACAAATGTAGGAGTGGTTAAGGAGAGGTGAATTCAAACCAAGAGATGAAAGGTTAATATTGTCGGCCCAAGATACTGGGCTATGTATACACTTGTTTACAAAGTCCATTGGACATGTGGGAGAAACAGACAAATATAGGTTTTGTAAAACCGAATTGGAAACAGTCGCACACCTCGTTGCTGGTTGTGACATACTAATGGCAGAAGGACTGTATACTGAAAGGCATAATAATGTGGCAAGACTATTGTAGAGGATTGTGCAAACATTATGTTATTGAACTGGCTGAAAAACACTGGAAACATGAGCCACAAAGCATCATAGAAAATGATGAAGTTTATATCACATGGGACCACCCATTACCAACAGTTCAAAAGACAGATGCTAGAAAACCGGATATAGTGGTCCAAGAAAAGAAGACAAAAGTAGCATTGATCATTGGAATCACAACATGCAGTGACTACAATGTCTTGCATACAGAGAGACACAAAGTCATAAAATATCAGGATTTACAGGCAGAAACAAGAGCAATGTGGAAGAAAGATACCAAGACAATTCCAATATGGGTCTTATAAAAAAAGAATCTACAATCATATTTAGATATGTTACCAGTCCATGTAACTCCATACAAATTGCAGTGAGAGTAATTACTGGGCACATTGCAGGTGCTGCGAAGAGCACTTTTGGCTGACATCAAAGATTGAAACAATACTAATTTCATGAACTTTAATCATACTTTGACTTAAGAATGGGGTCCATTCCCATCCTGGTATTAGAAACCCAAAAGATATAGAGAAATTAAAAAAGTCTATAAGGGGTTTGAATGGAGAGATGATGAAATCAACAAGAAAAGAAGAGTAGTATTGCGCGAACTGAATTCACCCTCAAGTCTTGGTGAGTACCTTCACATGGTGGACCTTGTTTTCACAAAATCTCAATGTGACATTGATATATAGATTGCATTTTATATATTATATATAATAGAGAGTGGTATGTTGATAATAAAAAAGACATCTGGGAGCACAGGTCCCACAGGAAAAAAAATGCCTGATCCTGGTGTGTGTACATCAGTGCCAGGACTTAAAAAAAGGTTATTGTAGAATTCTTATGACAAGCCAAAAAACAGCCATAAAGATGACAAAGTGAACTACTGAGGATGAGAAAGAAATGATGTATTGTTACTATTACATATAATGCCCAGAATTTGCTCATAGAAGATATTTACAGGAGGAGTCAATTCTGGGCACACTGCTGAGAACAGCACCTTTGGCTAATATCAAAGATTGAAAAAATACTAATTTCATGAACTCTAATCATAATCTGACTTAGGATTGGGGTCCATTCCTGTCTTGGTAGTAGAAAGCCAAAACACTTGGAGAAAATAAACTGAAAGAAGGCTATAAAACTGAAATTTGTTTTATTAAGGGTAAGTTGGAGGTCAATAAAATCAGTTTGTGGGTGTCAGGGAATCAAACTAAAAATGATAAGATCACTGACAGCTATGGAAACACCCTTGCAGTTGCCCTCAGGTCTGAATGCATGGTAAAAGCTAAACCCAGCTAAGGGGGGACTTTATCTTTACAGCAAAACTAAGTCTCAGTTAGAGCACTATCATAGACTTATTCAAGTTGCAGTTGAGACTGCAATCTGGTTGTGCTACTTCTGGAATTCCTTTACAAGGCCTAGAATCCAAGGAAGAATGTGTTTCAGTGGCTGGCTACTCTGACCCCAAAGGTGTATTTATTTATTTATATATTTATTACTATATGGTGATGGGGTATTCTCAGCAATCACCTGGACTGAGAGAACAGTATAAATCAGTTTACAGTGCAATATAACTAATTTTGAAGAAAACATAACTACAGATGTTTTTTTCCAAAGTTTAGAAAAGCACAGGTTCATAAACAAGAGATTAAAGCACAATATATCCATACAGAAATCAGATACGACAGTGCATTACACACAGGCATATTTCAGCATTAATGAGATATCCCAGAAGGAATGGAAGAGTTAACCAGTATCTTGGTAGGAGGTGCACGAGAATTGAGGATGTAGATAAACTTTGAGGACTTCCTTAAAGCTCTTAATGCTTTCTTGATTTTGATCTCAGTAGGTAGGCAGCTCCAGGTTGTTAGTCCCAGACTAAACAACGCTTTCTCCTAAGAAAGTTTTGAATCCTGGATGAGCATGGCTAAAATAGTTATCCTGCATGCTTCTCAGTTTGTATTTGCTGTCTTGTATAGGAAGTTTCCGTTTTAGGGGGAGAAGCAATAGCCTTGTTTTAACATCTGAAAAGTAGAGTGTTTAGGAAAAAGGTATCTTATTAGATGCTGAAAGCCAGTTAGTGCTTTCAAGCAGTTTGCAGTGATGGAGTAAGGGATTCACTTTTCCATCCACAGTAATTTTATGATTATCCCTGAGGGATTGCAGAATTATGTCTAATTTGTGCCTGCCTTCAGACACTGCTTATTGCAGTCTAAATAATTGCCACATCAATGCAGTTTTTTTGTTGATATAACTAGAGCTTTTGAAATGGTCTCTGATGAGCTCTGACATATGTTACAGGCAACCTTCTGCTTGAGATGAGTATGCCTCCCCAGATATGTATTTAGGCCTTCTTGTACCCCCGTCCCTCCTTCCCCTTGTCTGATAGATAACTATCTGACCCTTATTACCATTTCTTCACATCTTCTGTGCATTATTGTTAACTGTCTTCCTTTGGAGTTTACATATCCATGTTTTTTTATCCTTTCATTGTGTGTGTCTGTGTGTGTGTGTGTGTGTGTGTATGTAGTTTTCCTTACTCATTGTGTCTTCAATTTTTGCAACATTATGATTTCACTGCTGTTGCTGTGAAGTGATAATTCACTAATTCACACTGTTTTTATAGTAGTATTACAGCTGATAAATGCTGTTTTATGGAAGAGATGGTGCTATATTACAGTATAAAATTATCTTTGTACTTCAGCATTATTTCAAAAGTTCCTTCTGTTATAAATCTCTTCCACTTGTTGCTAAAAAAAAAAAAAAAAAAAAAAAAAAACCCACAAAAAATAAAAATCTGCATAAGTGACATCTCAGAGTATAACCCCAGAGTACATTAGATCTTTTTTTTTTCACAAAGCTTTCTTGTGAATCTAGCCTGGTCACATACCTGAGCAAAGAGGGAGGGGTGAGTTAAAATAATATTCAGTATTTCTTGTGAAGTGTAAAAAATACAGTAAATAAAAGCAGCACATTTTTCCCACTAGGCAGCACTTTGTGGTTAAATTTCCTTGTTTACCTTCTGTCCCTCAGCAGCTAAAAATCGTAGCAATGCTAGCGTGTCTTCTCAGCAAGCTTGTAAAGTGGGAGCTGCTAATAAGATATCATCAACATAAAGCAGGATTTGACTATTTTTCGGTGGGCTAAATTTTGCTCAGTTACTCGACATCTCTTGTGAGAATATCATGGGGCTCTCAAAATAACCCTGTGGTAGTCGAGTGTATGTGTATCTTTTACCATGATACGTAAATGCAAACCAAAATCTACTGTCCGGATGTATCAGAATTGAGAAAAATGCATTACTAATATCTACTACAGAAAAATATTTCTGATGGGGTTTTAACACATTTAAGAGTGTGTGTGGATCAGGTACCATAGGTGCCCTAGGTATTACTGCCTCATTTACAGCCTGCAGGTCTTGAACCATGCGCCACTCTCCATTTGCTTTCTTAACTGGGAACAGAGGTGTGTTACATGGTGAATCAGGAGATTCAATTAACACACCACCTTTGAGGAGTGCAGCTATAATGGGCTTTATCCCTGCCTCTGCATCTTTTCTCAATGGGTATTGACGTTTTTGAGGTCTAAATGTTGATTTTGGAGTAATCACCACTGGTCCTGTCATGCGAATAAGGCCTACATCTGATTTTCCTGTGGACCACAGTTTGTTTGGGATACCTTTCAGAGCATTCTCTTCCTCCTTTAACAGGAGTATTTCTCAAATATTTTTGCGAAAATGCAGGTGTACTGCTGGCTTAGTTTGAGTTACCCAGTTCAGTTTTTGTACCTGCACTCCCTGCTCTGAAAGTACCTCCCTGGTCTGTTTTTCCCATCTGGTAATATTCCTGCCCAACTCTACCCATTTTGTGTTTCTGTCTTTTGTGAGGCTCACATGTGGTAGGAGGTCAGATTTGTAAAGTGCTGTTATTTCTTTAGGCAGAGAGCAGCTGGCTATGCTATTTCCCATTGTGTCCCAGTATAGGTTACGTAACACTAGCCTTGCTGTGGGATATTTAAACAGCTTATCTCTGTAGTCTTCATCTGGCCCTTGTGTGTCACAAAAAACAAGGTGCAGTGCAGTAATGGCTGCTTCTTAATATCTAATGAGGGAAATATACTAATGGCCAAATCCATTAATTCCTTGGTTACAGTCCCTGGGCCGGTAGTAATCAGGTCCTGACTGTACCAGTAAAACAGCTCACCGCTTGGCTGCACTACACAGGTATCATGCACTTCACAGATGTCAGTCTGTCATTGCGCTTGCATCCCTTGCATAGTCGGAACCACCGCTATGCCAAATAACTGCATCAAATCTCTGCCTAAGAGATTTATTGGGCATTTTGCAGACACTACAATTTTACTTCTCTGTGTCAACCCTATTACAGGATCTGTGATCATAATTTTGTGTGAGAGAGGCTCCCGGTATAGCTGCCCATTTGCAGCCTTAACAAATATGTAATCCGAAGATCGTGTACACTCCGGTAACTCGTAGAGATGTATCAGGGTCTGTGAAGCCCCAGAATCACACAAAAAGCTAACCTCTCTCCCTTCCATCAAAAGGGTGACTTCTGGCTTGGTATCTGCTTAAAAGAGTTCCAAGCACAGAAGTGCCAAGTCCAGTACCTCATCACTTTCATTTTCATTGTCATCCCCTCCACCATCCTGTGCTTCCTCTGTTTTTACTTCTACATTACCATTTATCCTGCTTTGTATTGTAACCCTTCCCTGTGCTTCCTGACTATCATATAGTCAGTTATCACCTTTTTGTTCATCCGTCCTTGTCCTATTATTTCTTTTGCAGTCCCTTGCCATGTGACCTTTTTTCCCACATTTAAAACATTCTCCCCTCTTTTTACGTCCATCAAAATCTTCTGACAGTTGGTCAGACTGCCTGCCTTCCCTATGTTTGCCCTTTTTTCCTGGATGTACCACATATACCTCAGCCCCGTCTTCTAATGAAAATACCTGCATTTTCTTTTTCTTTTTACTATTAAAGTGCCTCTCAGCATGCCTTGCATACTCAAGCAGTGGTTGTAATCTGCTTGTACGATGATCTACCATGTGTTTTGTAATACAACTACTAATAGGAGCACTGCTTCCCTTCAAAAAGGCATTTTTTAACTGTTGTTCATAGGGGGAGTCTGCTGCTTGATTATCAGGGATTTGCATCCCACAATGATTATTAAGGCACTATATGAGCCTAGCAAAATAGCAGTCAACTGATTCGCCTTCTTGCTGGGCACACTGATTAATACAGGTCCAGTCTGCCTGTGGTCGCCACTTTTCAGAAATTTGGTTTGTAAGCCCTGTCACCTGGGCATCTAATCTTACGCTGTTATGTGGAAGAGGTCTCTGCTGAGCATCACGAGGGTTCCAATCACCACAGACCATGTGCCAGTCTGGACCTATAATTTGTCTTACCACTTTCTCTATGTCTTCTCCATTTAGGTTATAGCTTAGCCTCATACCTTGCAGGTCCTCTGAAAATTTTGGAAAGTTGACCCTAGGGTGAGGAATACCCTCAGTGGCCTTCCAAATATCTTCGGGACTCCAGGGTCTATATACTAATAAAGTAGGGTCTTGGTTATCCTGAACTGCTCTGGGATTAGGTACCTCAATAAGAGGACAGAGTTCTTCTTCCCCACTAGTCGTGGCCTGAGTTTCACTAAACAATCACCAGACTTCAAGATTTTTATCATCATCATCTGTGTTTTTTGTTTTGGACCTAGTCCCTATTGGACCCCTAACTTTTACTAGCTTTATTTTTATAGAGTCCTCACCTCCTGTAACTACAGGACATAGAGGAGGCATGTGTTGATTACTTGCCCCGTATGCTGGTGGGGGAGGGGGTGCTGAAGCTAGTACTAGGTGGTTATCCTCTTTATCTAAAAACATTGTTTTAGAGTTTTTTTCTTTCTGGTCTCTTTGATTTGCTTCCTCCAGCCATCTGTGTGCCTGGGGAATTCCTAATTGTCACTGTTTTTTAACTTGCCCCTTGGAGTCTGCTTTTAATTGCTTTATCAATTTGAGAAGTGAAGATTTATCTAATTTTCCATCAAAATCATACTTAGTTACCCATTTTGAAAAATATCTAACATTATCTGTGCACTGTACCTGCATATATTTACCATCTTCTGTTAATGGTGGGTCTTTTGATGTCTTTGCACCACAGTTATAATTACCCAATTTGCTCACTACGTAGTTACATTTAGTAATTGTATCTATTACCTTCAATTTTTTACGTGTACCACGGATTTTGTTATAGTCTCTTCAGAATGACTGTCTAACCTTCTACTGTCCTGTTCACCTAGTCTATGACAGAACTGCAGTTTTTCTCTGTCCCTGACTGAATAAAATACAATCTAACAGAAATTAATGCAGTTTCCTGTCCCTGACTGAATAAAAATACAGTCTAACAGAAATAAATGCAGTTTTCCTGTCCCTGACCGAATAAAATATAGTCTAACAGAATTTAATGCAGTTTTTCCTGTCCCTGACTGAATAAAATACAATCTAACAGAAATAAATGCAGTTTCCTGTCCCTGACTGAATGAAACACAGTCTAACAGAAATAAATGCAGTTTTCCTGTCCCTGACTGAATGAAATACAGTCTAACAGAAATAAATGCAGTCTTCCTGTCCCTGACTGAATAAATACAGTCTAACGGAAATAAATGCAGTTTCCTGTCCCTGACTGAATAAAAATACAGTCTAACAGAAATAAATGCAGTTTTCCTGTCCCTGACTGAATGAAATACAGTCTAACTGAAATAAAATGCAGTTTTCCTGTCCCTGACTGAATAAATACAGTCTAACAGAAATAAATGCAGTTTTCCTGTCCCTGACTGAATAAATACAGTCTAACAGAAATAAATGCAGTTTCCTGTCCCTGACTGAATGAAAATACAGTCTAACAGAAATAAAATGCAGTTTTCCTGTCCCTGACTGAATAAAACAGAATAGCAAAACCCACCTTACCTGAGCCTACGTGATTGACCACTGATTCGCGGATACCCGTCCTTCAATCGCAGATCAGAAGGTGACTGGCCTCTTTTGACGACAATTCAGTCGGAGGTCTTTATATTGTAGAAGAACTGATTTAGTTTCTTCCCCGTATGGTTTCAGCCATCTGGCTGTCTGATCCAAGGTGAAGAGAGGGTTCCAGCTCGAAGGACCAATCTGTTAAAGAAAATACAAAGATCAATTCACGTAAGGTTCAGCAAGGCATTCTTTATTACTTGCAGCAAGGAGACAAAGCATGTAGGTACAAGGTTTGTCTGATTTTCAATAGCTCAGCCTGCTGTTTTTTATACAGTTCTTTGCACGTACACAGCAGGTGCTTATCAGTTAATTGCTGACTTACAAAAACATCTCTCAGATTTGTACATTTCTCTAACAGCTATCTACTTGGGTCCCCAAATCCCTAATTACTTCTTCCGTACTTAATGGATTATCACCTATGTGGTAATTTGTGGGCACTTTGTTTTTCCCAAAGGGTATGACTATGCACTTTTTGGCATTTAGCTTTAGGCCATGGCTCTGGCACCAGTTATCCATCTCTGTGAGACCCTTTTGGAGGATGCTTGTGTCAGTTGGCGAGTCGATTATGGCACCCAGTTTGCAGTCATCTGTGAACTTGGTCAGCCATAGTCCTCCCATGTTAGCCTGTACCTCAGAGAAATATATACCGAACAAGAGAGGTCCCATGACTGAGCCTTGTGGGATGCCACTTGTAACTGGTTTAGAGTCTGACATGGCACCTGCAATTCTGACCATGTGGGTTCTATCCCTGAGCCAGTTTGCAACCCATCTTGTGACATAGGGGTTGATATTTAAGCTGGTGTGCTTATTTATGATGCCGGAGTGGGGTATTGTGTCGAAGGCTTTTGTGAGGTCCAGGTAGGCTGTGTGGACTACCTTCCCTTCATCTATGGCCTTGGTGACTGTTTCAAAGAAGTCGACCAGATTCAAGAGGCAAGATCTGCCCTTAACAAAGCCGAATTGGGTAGGATCCAGTATTTGGAGGTTCCCAATGTCTTTGTTTATGAGTTCCATGATGATACGCTCCATAGCTTTGCAGACCAGGCTAGTCAGACTTATAGGGCGATAATTTCCGGGGTCCGTTGTGGCACAACCTTTGTGGAGTGGGACCACTGTTGCTGTACACCATTCATTGGGTACATATCCTGTAGTAAGGCTGAGATTGAACAGTGACTTTATGTGAGGGTTCAGTTCTTCTTGAAGCTTATGTAAGACACAGCCCAGGACACTGTCCGGTCCCATTGATGCTGTGTTTTTTGCTTTGGAGAGGGCAGCTCTCACCTGTGCATCTGTGATGTCAGGGAGGCTACACTCTGTTGGGATAGACATTTGCTGTTTTTGGGGGGAAGGGGGGGGGAGTTTGCACTGAACCTGTCTGCCAGGATGTTGGCAATGTCTGTGGGTTCAGTGTATTTTTTGTCATTTTGCACTAACTCAGAGCATATCTGGGAGTTGCCACCCATGTTCCTGACATAACTAAAGAAGGCCTTGTGATTATCTTTAGCGTCTTGTGCAATTTTTCTTTCGAAGCTGGCCTTAGATGATTTTATGAGGGATCATAGTTTCTTGCTAGTACTGATCAGAGATGTCTTCCCTTTTTGGGATTTTGCTCTGTCATGTAGTAGCTTCTTCCTTCTGTTGTATAGCTTATTTATGGCTGGGGTCCACCAGACAGGTCTCCTGCCTTTGGAGGGGTGAGTTTTGGTTTTATTTGGGATAGCATAATCCATGCATTCCTGTAGGTGTCCATAGAATGTGTTTGTAAAGGATTCTGCGGTTTGGGCCGTATTTTCCACTGGCCCGGGGGCTTTGAAAGATTCCACCTCGGTTTTGAGAAGTGTGAAGTTTGCTTTTGAGAAGTTCTTCACTGTGGTTTCCTTGGCTGGGGGTGGGGATGGGATATGGATCTCCAGTGAGATTAATTTATGTAAGTACCAAAAAGTGAGAACAGTCACCACGAACAAATCTCTTCTATGCAAAAGTCCAAAGATAGTCGCAATTAAGTCCAATAAATTCCGCATTAAAAATGTAGAAAATCATTTATTGTGGAACATAAAATGAGCGCTTTCGCATAGTTAAACTATGCTTCATCAGATACAATGACACAAGACAGTTCACAAACAAATAAATACCCTACATTTTGGCGGGCTCATTAAGCCAACTACTCATTATCGCCTGAATTAATTAACAATCATACTGGACTAGATTCAGGTTACATTGAGTTCAGTGCAATTCCTTTTCAGTTCAATGCCAAGCATACATTACATAGCACTCAAAAACATTTCTTAAAAACATATTTAAAACAACGAAACTTGCAAAATTCAAGTGATGCATGAATATAAGAACATCAATGATGCAAGTATATGCTAAAACCACTGAGAAAAACTCTAAATCAAAAACGCTTAATGTTTAAAACATAGTCGCTAGCTACTTACACATGATCCAGTAGCTTACGAAACAAAATTTTGACAATACGTTCCATCATTAACTCCATGTGCCTACACCCTGAAGTATAACCTTCTATCCTCAAGCTGTGCCATAATCACAAAAAGTGTAGCAAAGACGAGCTTTTAGTTCACAATTTTGTCAATAGAGACTCCACATTCAAGCATCAACACAGTGACATCATCACTTGAAGGTGAACAATGCTTCCATTCGTGGATGGTGTCACATGCTCACAAAGCTCCTAAAGGAGCGCCACCAGCAGCAAAAAGTATTCCCCCTGGTCCTAGTACCAAGACTTTAGCCTACGAACAAAATGATCATTAAACATCAAAAAGTGTATATAATTCAATACACAGCGTTTAGCAATTTGGCTACTATTCAGAAGACCAATCACAGCCTTTAATACATAATCTATTGTAACTGTGCCTAATATATTTAAAAGGTAGTGCTTACTGACACTATAACCATATATACACATTAAATATAGATGGTAACTCTATTGTAGTTACTATCAAACGGAGTAATATATAACAATTTTATACCCAATAGATTTCATGATTAAAAGTATTTATTTAAACAGAAATGTTTAAATCCATAAGTAACACAGTGCTCTAAAAGAGCGCCACAAGCAGCGAAAGGTAATCCTTCTGGCCCTATCGTATGGAATAAGCATTCATAAAGCATCGAGAATGCATGTAATTCAATCTGCGAAGCATAGCAATTCAGGTAACACTCAGAGGACTGATGGCAGCTCTTGATGCACAGTCCGCAAATAAAAAACCTAATATATTTACTTAAGGAATGTTGCTTCAAGACCCTATACGCATATACACACATACCAGATATAAACCATGGCTCTCTTGTAGTTGCTATCAAGCAGAATAGTGTATAAACCTTTTTTAACACAATGGATCCCTTAATAGAAAGTAATCATTTAGATGGAACTATTTGAATCCCAAGGCATACTGTGTACCACATAATTTTTGTCTTATATTGATTCAAAAAAGCTGTATCCATTTACAAATTGGATCAATATTAATATATCCCTAGGTCCACTGTATATACATTCTGCTGAAAAAACTGCCATAGGCACAAATGACTCTTGGTATGAGGTTATTCATTGTGATTTAAATAGACATATATGTTGAAGTATGGTCTGGATTAAAGTATAAAAATACATTACTAAAGCCTTATGAAATATAGAATGAAATAATGTAGGACTGAATATTTATAATGAAACATACCTTGCTCATTAAATTGCTTATAGAGTGTACATTAACAGACAATAAAACACTATATAAATGTTATATAAAACAGTAACCGATTAAACCTAAATCTATATACAGACCCTATCAATAGTAAGTAATGTGTGATACATAGGCTATGAAAATCATAGCCCTGAAAATCAATCACAAACATTATCTACGTTCAATCAATACAGGTTTCAACGAAATGGAACTATTTAGCCCTGGTGGAAGGTGTGCCGCTAGTTTCAGGATCCAATGCAACTCAGCCTTGGCCAACGTGTTCTCAACACTGCCCCCTCTCAAAGTTGATACAATTATATCCAAGACTCTGAACCTGAAAGAGTGAGAGTGATACTCCTTAACATGCCTGGCTAGTGCATTTGTCTCATCCTGTTTCCGGATCTCATATAGATGGTCATAAATGCGGTCCCTCAACCTTCTCTTAGTTAAACCCACATAAAATGCTGTACAAAGGGAGCAGGTGGCCAAATATATCACATTTTTCGTGTTGCAGTCAGCATAGTGTTTGGGTCTGAAGACAAAATTCATGGTAGGATGTTGGTAGACCTGTATCCTGCTCAAATTGTTACATCTAGGACAATGTAAACAAGGGTATGTCCCTTTGCTTACTATGTCTCCCAATACTAGACTGGTAGGTTTCCTTACATTAGTGATATGTTGGTCATTACAAAGTTGCTTCTTAAGATTGTCACTATTCTTATAACAGAATTTAGGTGTAGGACCTACTACATCTCTAATCTCCTTATTAGCTGTAAGAACATTCCAGTTCTTCCTGATAACTCTCCTAATACTCTCCACTTCGTTGGTATACTTGATGACATAACATAACCTATTTCCATGGGTGGTGGAGTCAGGAGTGAAATTCATCCTGTATCCACCTGAAACAGGTGATTCTGCATTAGTGACATACCCAGTGTCCCCAATGATTTCATGCCTCATTCTCCTCACCATATTCATGTCATATCCCCTGTCTCTAAAAAGGAGCTCCATGTTATTAGCCTCCTTGAAAAGGTCTTCCTTATTTTGACAAAGTCTGGACACTCTAACAAGTTGACTGGTTACTATACCTCGAAAGGTATAGGCTGGATGCATGCTGTCTGGTGCTAACAACGCATTTTTCCAGACGGTTTTCCTATACAGTGTGGTGGCAATTTTTCCTTCATCTGTTAAACTTAGTGTAACATCCAGAAAATTGACTTGCTGATGTGAACTCTCTACAGTGAAATGTAAAAAATCAGTAGTGGTTTGTAGATAATCCAGGAAGTGAAAAAAGCTGTCAGCCGTACCTTCCCAGATTATAAATATGTCATCTACAAATCGTTTGTAATATCTTATAAAACTGAAAGACTCATGGGTGAATAAAAACAGCTTTTCCCACCAGTATACTACTAGGTTAGCATATGTGTTGGCACAGGGGGTGCCCATGGCAACCCCCCATGCCTGTAGGAAATACCCATCTTCAAATATAAAGACGTTGTTGTTCAGTACTATGTCCAACAGCTGAGTAACCAATATTATTCTGTCATTAGAAAATTGGGTTTCCTTATGCAGTAACTCCCTGATATATTGTATCCCTTTATCATTAGGGATCGAGGTGAAGAGCTTTTCTACGTCCATGGTTATAAGGAGATATCCTGTGTTCCTCATTTCTAGATGTATGTCCTTAAGACTTTCTAAGAGTTGGTAGGTGTCCCTAAGGATGGTACAACAATTATTCACAACTGGACGTAGAAGGCTCTCTAAGAAGGTCGATATACGAGCAGTTACCCAACCTTCACCTGCTACAATCGGTCTCATCGGAATGGGCCATACCTCTTTGTGAACCTTAGGGAGACCCTTCAAAATGGGGATGACGGGATCAGTTTTTAGTAGATATTCATACATTTCTACACTGATTTGCCTACATAGTAAAAGATCATAGATGTTATCATTGACCGTTTGTATGATGGTAGAGATCTGTTGAATGGTAATGTGCTTATATGTCTTGTTATCAGATAACAACATCCTCATACAATTCACATAGTCATTTGAGTCCATCAGCACAACACCCCCCCCCCCCTTTGTCAGCAGGTTTAACAATCAAGTTACTATCCCTCTTCAATCTTGTCAATGCTTGAGTTTCATCCCTGTTGAGGTTATAGAATCTTCCTTTTTTATTAGATGTTACTGAAAACAATGCATAGATGTCCCTTTCACATAAGTCTAAAAAACATTGCACCATCGGATGTATCGGGGGTGAAAAGGTACTCTTGTTCTTAAACATGGCAAAAGGTTCAATCTTGTTGATATTCTTCCCCTCATCGGTAAATAATAACTTGAGGCAAACACGCCTACAAAACAGTCTTAAATCCAACAAGGTGTCCTCTAAAGATGATCTAGCTGCAGGAATAAACGTAAGCCCTCTATTGAGAAGGCTATGCATAGCCTTATCCATACTATGGCTAGAAAAATTGAAAACCAGAGTCAATATCTGGTCTTCCTGCTGGGTGCATTGCGCTCCTCGGAATATTTGCGTTTTCGCGGTCCCCTGCTGCTGGAGCGTCCCCTTGGTTTTTGAACAAATTTCCTTTGATAAGGTAAAAAAGGGGGGTTCAAGGCACCTTGAGCACTGTTATTTTTGGGTACAGCTCCTGGATTCCGATATCCTTGTAGAGCCTCTTGATTGGGTGGAGGTGTATCTACAGTCGGAAAATCGATAGGGTCCAGGTCACTGACCCTATTAGAAGAAATCACAGCCTGTGTGATGGATTGTGAATTATTAAGCTGCAGAGACAAATTATTGGCAGTTTCTAAACTTACTGCCACGTTATTCTGGTTCAGTGCATTCTGTGTAGGATTAGCTTGACCATCTTGATATCTTGGCCAGACAAAGACGTGGCCGTTTTGAAAATCTAGGAAGTCTCTCTTTAGTTTATGTTGTTTAGTCCTGCCCAATCTCTCACCAAAAGATTTTACTTGTGTAAAAACTGAACAGAGTTTCTCCATACAATATTCTGAACAAAAACTGTCCACTATCTTTTGATATAGTATATCAGTTTTACCACGAAGATCAATTTAAAGTGGCGAAAAATATTTCAGTAATAGTCTCACATAGTCAAATCCCAAATTAATATTCAAATCCTGCCACTGCTTTAATAAAGAAGGATGGGAGTCCCCATACGTAGGCATGCAGATCTGTGATGTCAGGGAGGCTACACTCTGTTGGGATAGACATTTGCTGTTTTTGGGGGGAGGGAGGGGGAGTTTGCACTGAACCTGTCTGCCAGGATGTTGGCAATGTCTGTGGGTTCAGTGTATTTTTTGTCATTTTGCACTAACTCAGAGCATATCTGGGAGTTGCCACCCATGTTCCTGACATAACTAAAGAAGGCCTTGTGATTATCTTTAGCGTCTTGTGCAATTTTTCTTTCGAAGCTGGCCTTAGATGATTTTATGAGGGATCATAGTTTCTTGCTAGTACTGATCAGAGATGTCTTCCCTTTTTGGGATTTTGCTCTGTCATGTAGTAGCTTCTTCCTTCTGTTGTATAGCTTATTTATGGCTGGGGTCCACCAGACAGGTCTCCTGCCTTTGGAGGGGTGAGTTTTGGTTTTATTTGGGATAGCATAATCCATGCATTCCTGTAGGTGTCCATAGAATGTGTTTGTAAAGGATTCTGCGGTTTGGGCCGTATTTTCCACTGGCCCGGGGGCTTTGAAAGATTCCACCTCGGTTTTGAGAAGTGTGAAGTTTGCTTTTGAGAAGTTCTTCACTGTGGTTTCCTTGGCTGGGGGTGGGGATGGGATATGGATCTCCAGTGAGATTAATTTATGGTCAGATCTTACCAATAAGGGGTATACCTCTGGTATGGAACACAGAGTCCCCATGTTGGTGATGATCAGGTCCAATATGTTTTCCCCTCTTGTGGGAGTGGTGACCAGTTGTTCCATAGCATTTGAGTTTATAAATTCTAGGAACCGTTGGGCGAGGGTGTTGGGGCTTGAGTAGTGCTCCCAGTCTATGTTTGGGTAGTTGAAGTCACCCAATATAATGGTGTTTGGAGAGACCTTCATATTCTCCAGTGTTCTCAGGAAAGCCGAGTGGGGTTCCTGAGTTTGGGAGGGTGGTCTATAGCAGGCTACAAACTGAAAAGCAGTTTTGCCCACTGTTAGTTGCACATGGATGGTCTCCGATGCCTCGTGCAGTGCCACTAACCTGGAGGTGTGGGTATCTTTGATGAATATGGATACTTTCCCTCTTTTTGTGGTTTGGTCTGAGTTTTGGGGCCGAAAAGCATGGTATGAGGTATAACCTGGTAGTGCTGGGGTGCTCTCGGGAGCCTCGAACCAGGTTTCTGTTACTGCACAGATATTGATATTCTCCATACTGAGGAGAGCCTCGAGTGTATGCATCTTGAGGTTTAGACTTCTGGCATTGAGCAGCATTACCCTTAGTTTCTTTTTCCTTGGGTTGTCTATGGAGGTGGGTTTGTCTTTTGAGCCTTGCCTAAAAAAGGCACTATGGGGGTGGCAAGAGCCTTAGCCAGTATTCGAAAGCCCAGGGGTGACAGGTGCAAGCCATCCCTAGTAAAGCAACATGGCTTGTTGAGCATGTCATCCCAGGCTGACAGACACTGGAGCCCCTTTGAATGACACTAATACATTAGCCAATTGTTAAAATTGATCATTTTGTCTTTATACTGTGGCATCATTCTTGGTAAGGGTAAGATGCTACTCAAGGTCAGGGTCATACCGGTCTGGGCTACATAATCAGAGAGCTCCTCTATGTCTCTTTTCATGTAGTCCAAGGAGGTACGTCTCAGGTCATTCACACCAGCATGGACAATGACGGAGTCATATTTGTACTTGCTTTGGAGTGACCTGAGTGCTTGTGTTATGTGGTGGATCCTGGCACCCGACAGGCAGCTTACAGTGACCTTCTCCCTGTTCAGCCTGGTGAGTGGGATGTCAGTGTGTCTGACAATAGAGTCACCTATTACAAGTGTATTAGGTGTGTTGTTTAGCCTTAAGGGCTGTGACTGTGTGGCACACTGACTTTGTGAACTATGTAATACGTGGGTATTGTTGTGGGGTAGCGGTTGCTTGGATGTCTGCTTTGGAGGTCTCTGCTGCTTGGGCAGATTTTTATTTAGAGCATCCGAGTATGTTTTTGTGTGTTTATGTATTTGGTTTGCTGTTGCGATAGGTCTATGTGAGACTGGATTTGTGGTGTGTGTGGTTACCTTCTCCTCTTGACTGACTGCATCAGTACTGGGTTGAGAGAGCTCAGCCTCCAGTTTGGCTATATAGTTGCATCTCTCACATATATTTGAGCTTGTTGGGAGGAGGAGAGGGTGGTCTGTGTACATAAGGCAGTTGTAACATTGCCTCAAGATTCCCAGATTCACCAGCTGGACTGGAGATTAAACCCAAAACTGACTTTTGGACATGCCAGAATAGTATAAGGAACTACTTTTTGATTGATCAAAAAGGACCAATAGGGAACCAAGTACTTAAAGGGAGTATAAGATGTTCCATATTTTATGTAATAGTTGCATAAAATAGTTATTTCTGTATCTAAAATACCTAAATGTTACAAGAAACAGAATAAGCAACTAAACTGCTACAAGAATAAGCTTTTATTTAGGCAAAAAAGTAAAGTTCTATCCTTTGTACTGACCATGGGTATGTGTCGGCCTGTAAAATCTGATGTGTGTCCCGAAAATGTCCCACTTTGGCCGTTTGAAAAGGTGGCAACCCTAATTATGTATGTAATGTAAAATTAATGTTAAAAAGCTGCTTCTGCACATTCAGTATATACTATCATCTAGTGGCCAAAATGAATATTACAAGTAAAAAAAGACTAAAATATAATAATAAAAGTTGTATTTTATAATTTTGCTGCCCTTAATTTTAACAAAGGGGCAATAGATACATGCTCATTTAAACCAGGAGTTTTTACTGAATCCAAGGTGATCTGCCAATAGACCTCCCTGTATTCCAGTTTAGCTTCCCATAAACCCCCTCGGATATCCATTGGTACTGTTTCTATCACAAAAAATTGTGAATCTAGCCTGGTCACATCCCAAACTATGTTTAAACAGAGCGTTTTTTTTTCATTTCTCATCTGGATATCGTAGTCATTTTAATATATCCGTCTTTTTAACTTTCGCTCTGTTTTCCCCACATAGAATGCCTGGCACTGGACACAGGTAGCCAAATATACAATTCCACTAGTGTTACAATTACCGTAACTGGAACTGAGTAGGACCTTGTCCCTTTCACGAATGTCCACACAGTCCACATTAGAGATAAAACTGCACTGACTACATGCCCCACATTTAAATGTACCATATTTTTTACGTCATACATTATTGTTTGCAGTATACTGCTTTTCTAGTAGGTCTTTAAGGTTTCTCCCTTTTCTATATATGATCCTACCAGATTTTTCATGCAGGCCCCTAAGGCCCATTAAAGATCTAAATTTATCCCATTCCTTCAAAAAAATGTTCTGGAATACCTTAGAGTCTACATTGTACTCAGTGGCAATTGCCATGTGGTAATCATTCATATTTTCTTTTATTAATTTGTCAGTGAAATTGTCTCCCTTTTTACCCATAATAGGGTAATATCTACTGTCCCTGAAACTCAATACATAATTTTTAACATCCACCAACATCTCCTTGGAGTATCCCCTATCGAGGAAAGGTCCTTCCAAAAAGTCACATTCATTTATAAAATCCTCCTGTAAGTACGTTAACCTGCTGGCAAAAAAAATTGGCCCTTAAAGATATTTTTCTTTTGTAAATATGAGTGCGCACTCTGAAAATGTAGGTAAGAGTTTGAAAAAGTTTTTTTACAGAACACCCTAGATTTAATACCTCCTTAATACTTACAAATACTCACATCTAAAAAGTCAATACCATCATATTGTATATTGTGAGTAAATTTTAAAAATGAAGTGGTATTATTTAAATACTCAATAAATTCCCCCAACCTCTGAGTCCTTCCAGAAGATACAAATATCATCAAGAAATCTCTTGTACAAGACCCACCCAACAGTCACTGAATTAGGAATTAAAGATAAAGGACTTTTCCCACCAAGCCAATATGATGTTTGCATATGTGGGGGCATGCTTGGCCCCCATGGCTACCCCCTTCGTCTGGTGAAAAAATTCCCCAGAAAAGAAAATTAAATTGTTCCTTAAAACCAATTCCATAAGCCCAAAAATAACATGAAGGTCGTCACTGGGAATAGGTCCTTTATCCCCCAGAGCCTTCTCCAACCAATCAAGGCCTATATCATGGGGAATAACGAAGAACAAGTCTTTTACATCAACTGTAACAAAAATGATGTTCTCATATGATTGTTCCAGGTCAATATTTCTAAGGAAATCCCAGGAGTCTTTCAATATAAAGGTTTCCACACCCCAAATGGCTTTAAGTCTCTTATCAATATATGTTGCCAGGGGAGATGTTCTGGAACCCTCGGCAGAAACAATGGGTCATAGAGGGGGGGTCAGTTTGGTCCTTGTGCACTTTCGGAATTCCAAATATTGCAGGAATTCTGGGTTGTGCTACATTGAAATATTTAAAGGTATTATGATCAATCAATCCCTTCAGAACTAAGTCATTTAAAGCCAAATCTATCTTCCTATAGGCTAAATGAATCTCATTCTTAGATACCCTAATGTACGCACTGGAATCACCCAGTATGTCCATCGTTTTACTTCATAGACCATATTGTCCATAATAACTAACCCACCCCCTTTATCGGGCTTCATTATCCTAATAGTTTTGTCAAGCTGGAGTTCCTTAAGAATTTTCCTTTCACCCTTATCTAAATTATCCTTATAATACCTGGGGGTAATAAGTGTCTGCCTTAATTCCCTTTCTACTACATTCTCAAAATTTTTAACTTGAGGGTGTAACGGAGGGTTAAATTCACTTTTACATCTCAAGGTATTTGTTGTATCATCCATCTGTTTATTCTGAAATAAAATACAAAGGTTCAACTTCCTAGTAAAGATTTTTAAATCTAATAATACTTTCGTAAGATCATTCCTATAATCGGGTATAAATTTAAATCCTCTAGATAAGTAGTTTAAAATGGTCTCTAACCAAGTCAATATTGCTGTAGTTGAATATGTTGTAGTTTAAATAAGTGAACATATGACCTATACACTTTATTTCACTGTCAACCCTACTCATCATCGTCTCCCCTCCCCTTCCACCCCCCTGGTGCAACCCCCGATACGGGTGCTGATAGTAATTGGGGGTTCTCTGATTCAATAATCGCTTGGAACGTCAGGGAGGGACTCTAAAGGGTCTAAGTCATTGTTTTCTACATTAATAAAATTATTTTCGTCATTCCTTACTGTTTCATTAAAATCCTGTCTGTCATCCCTATCTCTTAGGTTCATTGATTTGGGCTTACGGTAACTTCTGTTTTCTTGATATTCTAAAATGTCCCTATCCAACTTTTTCATCTTTCTGTTAACATTTAAGAAACATTTTTCGTCAATATCATCCAAAATATCAAAATACTTCTGCTTTTCCATTTCAACAGAATGTAACAAGTCAGATGTAATAAGGGAATTTAAATACTCTATCTTTACTTCCAGTTCCTTCATAAGCAACTCATTTTGTTTAATAACAATTCGAACCACATCAAGACCACCATTATTAAAAACTTCTAGTAGTTCCTTATACAATTTTGTGCCTGAAGTAATGTTGTTGGGATACTTAAAGACCCTCAAACCCTTTGGTACTATCTCACGATTCAAACATTCTTTCAAATATTCATTATCAATACTGAGTGCTTTAAATTTCCCCATAGCATCAGCAAGTTTGTTTAAGCTAACAAGATAAGTGTCATTGGATCTATTGTTTTTGTCCAATAATCTGGGTGCATCTTTACAAAACAACACCCTCTCATTTAACCAAACATTAAATAGTTTTCTGTCTATAATTGTCTTTTTTTGATTGTTCTTAAAAGAATTAGAGTCACCTGTTTGTTGTAGTGCAACTGGATTTCCAGTAACATTGTTACTTCAGTTAACATCAGTTTATTGAGTCAAATTTGTTGTAAAAAGATTAGGTGCACCAATATCATCATTTCGAGGGTTTCCAGCATGGTTAAGTCCATTTTTGCTGAAAAAAAACAGCTCCTGAAGGTCCAGGCTGTTCACCCCCATCAACCGCCATATTAACGGTGCCTCCACACACTCCTAGGGCTTCCTGGTTCCCTGGTAACATTTGTGATAACAGAGAGTTAAGCGACAGTCCAATGGGACTTATCATGGAACTAATCAATCAGGACATAGGGAACCTCAAAACTCTGGACCTGTTTCAGTTTGAAGTCAACAAGGGCAGGTCATGCTTACTCAGCCTGGTGGTGGATTTTTTTTATAAAGGTCGCCAAAACAATGGATGAAGGCAAGATGGTACACACCACATACCTTGACCTGCTCAAAGCTTTTGACGCAGTTCTCCACTCATGCATAATAATAAAGATAAAATAAACTGGGAATAAACCCCTGTGTCACCTGCTGGATTGCCAACTGGCTCTCATATTGGATGCAGATACTCAAAATACGGGAAATTACCTTCATAAAGAGAGCAATCACTAGTGGTGTCCCCCCAGGGTTCTGTGCTGGGACCTCCCCTGTTCAGCATCTACTTTCCTGAAGTAAAAGCTAATATCAGAGGACTCTGGTTGACTAAGTCTGCAGAAGATTGCAAGCTTGGAGCAGTGATTGAATCCCCAAATGACTTAGCCATCCTGCAGGAAGGTTTATTACAAATAAATAAACAAGTGGTGCCAAAACTATGGACTGAAACTAAATGCCAAAAAAATGTATTATTGTATTCTTTGGGAATTCATATACCCAGGGGACTTCTACACTGATAACACAGCCATAAGAGTTGACCCAATTGTTTGGGATTTGGACACTTATGTGGACAGTGACCTAATTTATTACCAACATGTGTCTATTGTTGTAAGAAAGTCTTTCTATATTGCACAGCTTATAAACAAAGGGATTGTGTCAAAATCTTAGGATGTCATTGTCCCCTTTTACTCAGCCTTCATTGGGCCAGTCATTGAATATAGTGCCTCCTTTTGCATGCATCTGTCCAGAAACATGCAACAACTGGAACATTCACAGAGATACCTTACTAAATTCACCCCAAGGATCACGTCAGTCGCCCTGCTAGACAGGGGTCCAGGGAAGTAAATATTGTGGGAAGAAATAGCCAGGGAATTGTTATGGCTAGGCTTGTATAGGCCCTAGGGCCAATAGCCTAGTACCAACCTATGAACCTATAAAAGGATAAAAGGCCTAAACAACATGTCCTACATGGACTGACTCAAAGCTCTGTCACTGTACTCGGTATCCTACAGTATGCTAAGAGGTGACCTGTGTCTGGCATTCAAGGCATCGTGTGACCCATTGCTGGTAGATTTAGTGCACATCAGCAAGTCAAATAGCATCATAAATACTTGGTTTAGGGATCTAAACCTTTTCTGCAACATAAACAGAATGGTTTTGAGAGACAGGTATACCTCACAGAGGATACTGCTGCTCTAGGACAGACTCCCCATCCACATAAAACAATGTTCATCCCTGTTCATACTCAAGTACAACTTAGATCTATGGATGGAAAACAGAAAATTATACCCCAGGACTTCCCCCTGTACTACTGATGGACAGAGGCAATTCATAAATTCTTTATTCCATGCATGGGTCCCGGCAGATTATTAATGGTGTGATCCCAATTATTATCACTAGGGATTATTTATAACTGTTGACCATGCGATGGGTAAAGCCAATCTATAACAAAATAGGATAGGTTAATTTGAGCACAAAAAGAGAAACTGACTGGGCTTAAAATGGCCCACAAGCACAGCTATCCTAGCTCTTACCTGTGAAGCTATGAATCTATGACAGATGTCATGTAGAGGTTGAACATTATTTGCAAGGTGATGTGCATAACAAAACATCCATAAAAAGGTTCAGCATTAAAATGTGTAAGACAATACGGCCATTTAAAAAAGCTTGAATTATACACAGACAGACCTCTCAACCTCACAATGCAAGAATAATAGAAAAACACATAAATAATATGAGGACAAAGGCACAAAAATAGGAACAACTTGAAAAATCATCTTTATACAATGTGAAAGTGGCTAGAATAACAGTTGTGGCAGTAGCATGCATTTTCGGAAGGGTATGAAGTCTGACACTCAAAGATCTGCCATTAGTGAGTTCTGTCCTCAAGGATATGCCACACAACCACAGATATCATGAGGAATAGACCCTATAATTTTGATGCAAAACTGGGCAAGCTGTGGAACTCAGGACAGGTGAAAAGTATGGACATGGGAGATGTGGGATATGAAAGTAAACTAGTCATGTAATGCAACAACCCATGCATATTTAACAACCATAATATACCATGAAGGTAGTTTAAAAATGGAAGATTTTTTTTTTCTGAAGTGAGTAAGTGCAGCACTACAGTCCATATGCCAGTGTATCCATGTGGTAGGGGGGATACCGCATACATCACATTGCAAGGAGGCATAAAAATAAATACTTCAGTTTAATTTCTCAGAGTCATTTGGGTTTCTCAAACCATGACAGGAGTGGACCCCATTCCTAAGTCAAAGTATGATTATAGTTCATGAAATTAGTATTGTTTCAATCTTTGATGTTAGCCATAAGTGCTCTTCACAGCACCCAAAATGTGTCCAGTACTGATTCCTTTTGAAGTTCATATGGAGTCACATATATCCATAGCATATCTAAATACAACTGTCAGTTTTTTATTATGAGACCCTTTGCTACTAATACTATTGGAACTGTTTGGGTATCCTTCTTCCACATAACTGTTTAGTCGTGTCGCAGATTTCGTGGAATTGTTTTGTTTGTTTCTACTTGTTTATTCCATGATTCTGCTGTGCTACTGGTTTTATCCTGTTTTCTCTTTTTTATCCTTCTTCCACATGCCAGTATATCCATGTAGTAATGATAAGGGAGGGATACTGCATACATTATATTGCTAGGAGTCATATAAACATATACCTGTGAAATGTTTCACATGTGCATGCAGATTGTAATAAATCAGAGCAAATAAAAGACCCCAAGAGGAGCAAACCCAGATCTTCCCCACCACAATTACCATACAGCATACCTCTCAATTGTCCATATTTTCTCAGAATGTCCTGATTTTTGCCTTATATTTTTAATTTGTTCCTCATAAAATGTGTGGTTTTCTGGTAAATCAGTGAGGATGGAAATCATTGAATAATAACATACATTTGCATTTTAAACCTAATTTCCTTCAGAATATGTATACCAATACAAAACGTTTTATTCTAGCAACTGTCTAGGTTTATAAGAACAATAATTAAAATCTGTCCCTATTACTGGTCCGTTGTCCCCCCCATTACATTTGGCTTTGTGCAGATTTCTTGCGTTAAGAGGTTGAAAGGTATGCCATGCAAGCACCTTAACAGGGGGTAGCCAGTGAAGCAGTCATGTTGCAAGTCCCATACAACATATCATACATCAATGCAGGTACACATGGTTCAGTTAGATAGCCATTAATAATACAGATCCCTCCAAATGGCTAACACACCAGTGACATAAGAATCCACATGAATAAATTATGAAAGCGCAATGCTAACGTAACCTACATATTGAACATAGTCATGACAGGATAGCTAATATTCCGAGAACGTAATAAAAGAGATGATATTAAGGATGTCATTGCACCCCTGCTAATATCACTGACATGTTCCAGATCACTGTAGTAGCAGAACATGCTACAGATGCACAGGGAGCAAAGGTGATTGGAATAATACATTTTCAGGGCATGAAAGAGTGGCTGACAGGCGAATAAAATACACATACCTGTGTTTGAACCCTTGAATTTGTTAAACACTATATTCATCAGAACAGGTTAACAGGAAAGAGGTGTTTGCAAAATGCATTTCAGAGACATAGACTACCTGGTATCAGGTAAACAAAATGCATACACCTGATTTTGAACTCCTGACTTTGTTCAAGATAGACTCAACTGAAAAGGGTATTAGCGAGGCATGCTAACATAGTAGTCAGGCAAGACGTGGCTGAAAATAAATTTCCAGAGAATAGACTCAATGATATCAGGCAAACAAAATACACTTACCTGGTTTCCAACTCATTACCTTTGACATTGATAATGCACATTCATGTACACGACTATCATGTGTCACAAGAGAAGGTGCTCTGAAGAGATGTGGATACATATACACATGCAATTGTACAGAGAAAAATAATGCTGTGGAATGTAAAATGCAGAGGCAAAGTTTTATAACACAGGTGAGGCATAAAAAACACCACTCAATGTATGAATCAATGCATGTTTCAGTGAGCCATGGAATCAGTCAGATGGTCATACCAAATTACACAGATTTATGCTTACATGGCATTATTACCATGTGATAATGACAGCTGCCAGGATTCCACAACTGAGATCAGCATAGATTTGAATCCTGCCAGCTGAATCTACAGTCCCACGAGTTGTGTACTAGCTAATGATCTCACACAAAAAAGTTGTACAGCTCTTGTCAGAAATCACACATGCAGAGGAAGGTTGTCAACAGTGTGTGTGAATAAATATGGTCATGATTAAAACTGAGTACAACACTTAGGGGAGCAAACCCCTCTGTGACATCTGATTAATATCCCACGGAACTGCCACTAATATGTGGCATCCAGTTAATATCCTGGTGAAGTAACTAAGGAACTTCAGTCCTCACTACTGACTCCAATGTGAGGGCGTCACTTAAGCAGGAGTAATATTTCACAATTTCCCCTAAGAGCACAACAGGAACACGCTCTAACACCTGGGACTTGACTATATACTTCTGTCTGCCCCAAATATAACTCCTTGTTACACACTTCAGAGCAATGTGTCCCAGTTTAAGACCTCTGTTACACTCACACTTAACATGAATCTCACACATCCAAACACTTCTGGAAAAGCCTGACACAGATTTCCAGCTGTGTCCCTTTCCCCAAATGATATGGTAGATTGCTGCCATTAATTAAAGCATCTACATGCCCTTTCAAAGGGGTGCCCAATTATTAAAATTAGATATCAAAACAAGAGGTAGTAAGTGACCTAAAGTAGCCAGACTCTTGCAGTGACCCAGGAATTGTTAAACCAGGTATAAGCACTCACAAATCACTAAAGGATACACTAATTGACCAGCCACAATGTAAGATAAAAAAATATTTAATAATGAGTACATTGATTAAAAATGTAAAACAATAATTTCAGTAAACAAACAGAATTCAGTCACCAGGAAAATTAAATTCATACTGAAAGATAGAAATCCACCATTTAGAAAAACTCTGTCCAATTAGCTATAATTTCCTATCTAACTAAAGAACACTCTCTGATCTAAACTAAATATTACAACAGAGCAAAGGCAGGCTTACAGTTCTTGGTGAGCCCTTTGAGTATCCATTGCTCAGCACTGCTGAACTCAACTCAACTGTGAACTGAACTGAATTCAACTAAAACTAAAACTGTTTAAACTGTCTTCAACAGGCTTTTTTATAAGCTAGGTTAACTGTCTTAACTGTTCCAGTTCTTATTTTCATTTCACACTTTGAAAATTAACAAACAGCTGTTCTTTTAAAGTTCCTTACTGTCTTTCAGTCTCTGACAGTAAACACAGAGCATCTGAATACATTCTGATGACATAATCTGTAGATCAGCTGACTCTAACACTGTCTGCATTTAGAATCTCCTTCACAAATATGTGCAGTTAGAAATGCAAAGGAACACTGTTCAACTCTCAAACATGCTGCACAAAGAGAGCATCGATCAACATCTAAGAACTCATTCACAATATCATAGCTAGTCATGCTGACATACAATACACACATCGGTCTAAAACTATGTACAAAACCCAGCCAGAGACACTAGCACAGGTGACAGCATCTAATTTCTTCACACCCTCCCAGTGTGAAAGTTAAATCCAAACAGACTTTGTCACAACAGATCTGTGTAATAAGTCAATATTACCAATCAACAATCAGTTTACACACTACTACAATGTCTACCACACTGGATTTGAACTCCTGTCTACTTAACTCATGTTTATATGATCTGTGCATTAGTTAATAACACCACAGAACTATTTGTACAATTATAAGAAAGCATAAGGGAGTGTGACAACATTATGGAGGAATGACAAGTGTGCATTGTGTAAAAGGCAACAGTAATTCCACTAAGTGTGGAAGTTGTGACAGTTGACATTATCCACACATGCCTATATCACTATTGTTTTTGTTCCCCATTGAGTGTAAGCTCCATTGTACCATGGCCAGCATAGTTATGTAGCCAAAGACAAAATCTCAGCAGTTCTTGCCATAGCATGAGAAATCAGAATTACTATTTCCCAACCTTTTATACTGATGTACAGAACATAAAAATATGCAACTGGACATGGTTACAAGGGAGGACAGCACTTAGGTGCTCAAAATCCTCCACCCAACATATCCCACTAAAATTCTTATATCAAATATAATTATGAAGTTATGCTTGCATTTCATGAACTGCAGTTTACATGCTGATACAATGTATACCTCACTGGATTTGAACATCTGTCTAATGCAGCTTCTCTACACCCATGCAGTAACTACTGATGCCACAAAAGAAGTCATAGCACAGTTATCAGAAAGCACACAGTTGAAAGGATAAATGACCAGTGTATTGGATTATGGCCTCTCTTAAAAGGGAGTACAATACTTGGGGAGTCAAAGCCCTTAACCTGTGAAAATGTTACAAGCAAGTAGAATTGCAAACATGACATCTGCTGAGTAAGCCATTTCTGCATGTCACCAACTGTTGTTTTACACACTATTAGGCAGAGGCAGATAGTAATACCCAAAATAACATACCTCCCACATAACCTCTAGAAACTTCCAAATTAACATACCACTTTCTAGTAAACATGCATGATGCATAGGGACACAATTGGGCTAGGTTGCACTACTAGGCTTCTAAAGGCCCTGGAGGTCATTAGCCTAGTATATACCTATGAACCTATGAATTTATGTCCCTAAGCCCTTAACCTATGAAAATGTTATAATTCAGTAGAATTGTACATATCACATCTGTTGAGTAAGCCATTCCTGCATGTCACCAATTTCTTTTTTTTCCCATGCTGATACAATGCGTCTGATGCCAGACTCCAATGCCTACCTATCCAACTCACATTTTCCAGTCCTGTGCACTAGATACTGATATCACAAAAGAAGTCATAGCACAGTTGTCAGCACACAGTTGAATGGATAACATGATCAGTGTGTTTGAATGCACATGACCTCCCTTAAAAAGGAATAAAACACTTGAGAAATTAAAGCATTCCATCTATGAAAGTTTTACAATTAAGCAGAATTACACAAATCACATCTGTCAAGTAGACCATTCCTATGTCACATATTGCTTTTTAACTCATTGATATGAGGTGTACACTGCCAGATTTGTAAACCTGCCTAATCTAACTTACATTCTAGCATAACAGGTAACATACTTGCCTTTTGTGTAGAAGGTTGTGGGTTCTACTCCCACACCATGTAGATGGATTGTTAACACTACATTGCAGTTTAAGGGGGGTGCTCTACTCCTGAGTATGTCTTCCTTTGGATGAAATGTTAAACTGAGACCTCATCAGGCTGCATTGATGGTAGGCACTTGGAGATCTCTTGCATCCCCTGAGCTATTAAAAAGAGTGGGCGGTCCTTTATTTATATACAAAAATAACTCTTATTTACAAAATATTTAAATATTTACAAATATTTGCAAGTGTACAAATACGCACACACACACAAACACACACAGATATATATATATATATATATATATATATATATATATATATATATACATATATACATATATACACATACATACATACATACACAAATCTGTTTACTGTCATACTAAATTTTCATCCCTGTTAGACCCCCACTCCTTTTTCCAAAACTACCATCCGATTTTACTTAATATTGTTGCCAAAATCCATTTACCATTAAACATAATTTAATTTATTTCATTCTATATAACCCATACAACACAAATAACTTTTTAGCTGTTCTTTTAACATATTCTTTATTTCTTTTCTTATAATATCCATATTTAATCATATCCATGTTTATTTTATCCACTTCTTTTAAACCATTACAAAATCTTCTTTACATAGTTTTTCCCATAACTTTTTTACTCTTTTACGTAGGATTATCATAGAAGGTTACTATGCTAGTGGCCCTAAGGCCTCTATAAGCCTGGCCATGTTATACCCTTTTTCCCATATTGACCAATATATATATATATATATATATATATATATATATATATATATATATATATATATATTCTATGCTATGTTTGCATGCAAATCCAAGATCAACACCAACTACCCCAAAGATGGACATAGGTGAAACCCCCTGTGTAAATTTACAGTTTCCCATCCAGCTGTCCAGGTTGCACTTAAACAGGGTCATTGAGCAGCTCTGTTTTACATGAATTGGGAGTTTGTTTCACAAGAGAGGAAACCTCTGGGAGACATATCTGTCTGTCCAGCATGTCCTGTTAATATCGCAGGCTAGGTTAAGCTCCCTAGAGTGAGTGAATCTTGTCCCATTGGATTTGTGGATGTGCAGCAGCTTCATTAAGGCAGAGTCTGAGGCTGCTCTGTAGGCCAAGCACAAGTCACCTCTAAGCAGTCTATACGCTACTAAATAAAGTGATAGGGCCTTCAGTCTATTCATGTAGGTCATGTGTTGTAGGCCCTGGAATTTTCTTGGTGAGAAACCTCTGAGGTCTCTCCAATTGTTGCAGATGTTTGGTAAGGTACATACAGAAGGGAACATTGTACTCTATTATTGGCCTGATGATAGCTGAGTACAGGGGAGTTATAACCTCCTTAGCTTTGTATGCTATATCCTTGTTTATAAAGTGTGCAATGTAGAAGGCCTTCCTTACTAATGTGGACACCTGATGATCAAAATCAAGGTTGCTATCAACTTGCATTCCTAACTCTCTCACCACTGGGTTTGAACTTAGGGGGATAGCATTAATGTTGTAATTAGCAGGGATTTCTCCTTTGCCGATGGGGATGATAATGCATTTTTTGTGTTTAGCTTAAGTCCATGGCTTTGACACAAATCATTTGTCTGTGTAAGCCCATTTTGTAGTGTGTTCACATCTTTGGGGATTCAATGATTGCACCCACTCTGCAGTCATCTGCAGACTTGGTAAGCCAAAGGTCATCTATTTTTACCTGGACTTCTGAAAAATAGATACCAAACAATAGGGGGCCTAGCACAGATCCCTGTGGAACACCACTGGTAACAGCTCTGCTAGTAGAGTTGGTATCCCCAATTTTGACTGTATGTGTTTTGTTTGTTTGTTTTTTTCAAATACCTTTATTGAATCATCACTTGTGACAGGCAAATTTACATTCATATAAAAGTAATCAAACTGTATTAACATAGCAAACATTATACTTCACATATATTGCTACATATCCTATAACTTAAGCAATATTACATAAATTATTCAATTCCTGCATTTTTTAAACAAGAAACATCTTCATTAAACTACCACTTGCTACACAGGTGATTATACATTTATATAAATGAAAACAAACCACACCGACACAATCCTATTTGTAAGCATTTTATATCATAAACCATGCTGACACACTCTCATTTGCAAACATTATACATCACTTAGAATCTACCCAATCTTTCTCACTCAGACATTACATAGCTCATCAAGTCCTGCTTCCTTTAAGGCCTCATTCCTCCCTTGTATGTATTGTTCCTGCAATTCCCATTTTTTTCCTATGTAATTTGCTCCTACCCTTTTCTAACGATTTCAGTTCCAGTTGTTTTCTCTCTGTTACTATATTCACTACTTCCAGTATAGTTGGCTTAGATTTTGATTTCAACTTTCTAGTAATTGCTTTTTTGGCAGCCATCATTATTAGACAAAGCAAGGCCTTACCATGTCTAGGCAATTCTGATTCTGTATGATAGCAAAAAAAAAATCATCTCCCTCATCAGACCAGGCTGCCCTCCCAGCATATTTGGCAGTGCATCCTGCAAGGTATCCTTAAAGTTGGCCAACTTACCATACTTCCAGAAAATATGTTCCCAGTTACCTCTTTCTTTCCCTTCACACCTCCAACATTTACTGTCTACATGAGGAAAATTCTCTGGAGTCTACTTGGGGTATAAAAATATCTATGTAAACATTTCCAGGCAAAAATCCTAAATCTTCTAGATTGTACTGCATATTTGGGAGACATATATCCTACCATTGTTTCTTTGTGAATTGCTTATCCAATCTGTCTTCCCAATCCTTTCTAACCTCCTCTAATTTATTCTTATAGTTATTGTACAATATTTTATATGATCTACTAATTATTCCTTTTTTAATGACAGCTTCTGTTCTAAATTCTACTAAAAACTCTACCAGTGCTGGTGGTTTGTTTAGGACCCCCCCCCCCATTTCTTTCTCTATGCCTATACTCTGATATCAACCCCTGAAATGGAATGTAGTCTCTAATCTGCAGTCCAAATAAATTCTAGGCATCTTTCCATTCTATCATCTTTCCCTTTCTAGTTATTTGCTCCCAGTACCTTGGTTCCTTTGCCAATTTCCTCCAATAATTTCCGGACCCCTCTTGCCTATTGTCTCTATCCCTAATTGCAGTCATCCCTTTTGGCAGAATCTCCTTTCTCCAGTCCTGTGTTGGATTAGTTCTTAGAATGCTTTCTGCTACTTTATGAATATGAATATAATATTTTGCATGATTATTATTGTTATGCTCCTTAAAGGCCTGCATCCAAAATCCCAGTCTCTTCTTGTTTCCTGAACACCCCCCATGTTTCATCATCATCCCTTTCCACTTTGAATTATAGTTTTCTGCTTCTGCTATGTATAAGAATCTTAACTACGTAGCTCTAAAATACCCATTCAAATTGGGTAATCCCAATCTGCCCTGTTCTACTGGAAGAATCAGTTTATCCCACTTGACTCTTCCCATTTTCCCCTCCCAGATAAAGTACTTCAGCTCTTTGTTAATTGCTACCCACAACTTCTCCTCTGGTTGATAAAAACATGCCTGACCTGTGTATAATATTTAACTGCTTGTATTTTAGTATCCATATCCATATAACAAAGATTCAGTTTTGTCAATTTTTTATTATTTTTTGTCTAATCTCTTCCAACATATCCTTAGCTGCCACACTAGAATCATTTTTAATCCATACTCCTAAATATTTCATTTTATAATGTCACGATTAATATGGGTATTCCTGAACGAGTTCATGTGTGGGTACATAATTTACAGCTATTTAATTTGTTTTAGCTTCATTAATTTTGTATCCCAAAAAGATCTGAAACTGTTTCAAAATGTTCCACAACATTGTAATGTCTTTTTCTGGCTTTGTCAGGTACAAAATAGTATCATCTGCAAATAAAGCTAGCTTTTCCTTACTACCATACCAATTATATCCTTGAATTTCTGAGTCTCTTATTTTCTTTGCCAATGGTTCTAAATATAATGCAAATAATACAGGGGAAAGAGGACACCCCTGTCTTGCTCCTCTGCTCAAGCAGAAATTATCAGAGAGGACCCCACCCAGTTTAATTTTTGCCTCCGATCCCTCATATATTCTCCTAATCGACCTTATAATTTTTTCAGGAAATGCAAATGCTTCCATTGCCCTGCTCATAAAGTCCCAGGTTACTCTGTCAAATGTTTTCTCTGCATCAAGACTCACCAACAACAGTGCTATTTTCTTACATTCTGCTTCTCTCTGGATCATCAATGTTCTGTTAATGTTATCAAATGTTTGCCTCCCCTTCACAAAACCACATTGATCCATATCTATCACTTTTGACATTTCTTTTGCCATTCTTTTAGCCATTATAGATATGAACACTTTATAATCATGGTTTAGTATTGAAATGGGCCTGTATGAAGTTGGATCTGATGGGTCTTTACCCTCTTTAGGTATTACAACTACTATGACTTTCTTACAGGATGTTGGTACTTCTCCTCCTCTTAAAATACTGTTAAAGAAAACCTTTCTGATCTTTACCAATTTTTTCCTCCTAGCTTCCACAATTCCACAGGAATACCATCTATTCCTGAGGACTGTCCTGTAAATTGGTTATACATCACAATTTTTATCTCATCTCCACCTATTCTACCCGTTAGTAATTGAGCTTCATCTACCTCTAATCTTGGAATATTTAAATCTTCTATAAACATTTCCATTTGCATCCTTTCTTGATTTTCATATTTCTTTGCTTTATAGAGACTCTCATAGAATTTCCAAAATATTTCTAATACCTCTACACGATGTATTATTACCTCCTTTGTTATAGGGTCCCTAAGTTTGGTGACAGCCCTTTTTACTTTCTGTTGCCTGAGTCATTGTGCTAAGTTTTTGTGCTCTAGTGAGCAATCTTTCTAAGCTCATGCATATTATCGAGGTAATCCCTTATTTTCTGCCTAGCATTCTGCAGTTCATCCTCTTCTTGTTCTGTGAGATTCCCCAGTTCTGCAATACTTTCACATTTGTCATTCCCTGTATGTATTCTGTTTGTGAGCCAGTTGGCAATCCATCTAGTAACATAAGGGTTAATCCCCAGCTGGAGGAGTTTCTCAATGATGCCTGAGTGAGGGATTTATCAAAGGCCTTGGCTAGATCGAGATAAGCAATATGAACTGCTTTGCCTTCATCCAGGGCCTTGGTGACATTCTTGAAGAAATTCACCAGGTTTAGCAGGCAAGATCTGCCCTTAACGAAACCAAACTGGGTCAAGAGTTTGAAGGTCACCTATATCCTAGTTGATACAATCCATGATGATTCTGTTCACAGCCTTGCAGATAAGGCTGGTTAGACTTATGGGTGTATAGTTCCCGGGGTTGGTTGAAGGACCCCCTTTGTGCAAGGGGAGTACGTTTGTTGTTTTCCACTTAGCTGGGACAAAACCAGTGCTTAGACTGAGATTGAAGAGCATGCTCAGCAGTTCCACTAACTCCTGTTTTGGACCATTTAATAGGTAGCCTGAGATGTTGTCCAGTCCCATAGAGGCTGTGTTTTTGGCCTTGGAGAGTGTGGCTATGATCTGCTTTCTGGAGATACTAGGCAGAGGACTGGTGTCAGGTATGTTATAGGGTATGAGTAGTGGGGACTGGGGGGTAACGTTTTCACCAAACCTGTCCGCTAGCAGGTTGGCGATGTCTACAAGTTCAGCATAAGTGGTACCATCCACAGCTAGTTCAGCACAAAGCTAAGCCATCCCTTTTAGATTTTGGACATAGCTAAAGAATGCTTTGTGATTTATCTTAGCTAGGGATGCTAATTTAGTTTTGTAATTTAGAAAACTTTACAAGATGTCTAATTTGCTTATTTATACTTTGGAGGGAGTTCTTCCTTTGCTGGAACTGTTCCCTCTTGTTTTTTTTTTCACAGCAGTTTCTTTCTCTTATTGTATAACCTATTTATGCTGGATGTCCACCAGGGTGGTTTATTTTTTTGTGAGGTTCTCTAGTTGATCCGTTCTGGTACAGCTGAGTCTATACATTTATATAGGTGTTGTTACAGGACATTTATGCACACCTCAGTATAGAGTCATTGTTGGCAGTGTTGGCAGGGGGTCTGAAACTCATTCAGTAGGCTATACTTTGCTTTTGTGAATTTTTTTAACCTTTTTGCTCTTGAGGGTGGGTCAGGTACAACTGTTACTTCGAACAACACTGATTTATGATCAGACTTTACCAGGGTTGGCCCCACACATGGGATGGTGCAGCAATCCCCCATGTTGGTGAGTACTATGTCAAGGATGTTAGAGCCCCTAGTGGGAGTGCTGACTTTCTGCTCCAGAGCATTTGTGTTAACAAAGTCCAGGAACCTTTAGGGAAGCATGTTTGTGCTCATATATGTTACCCAATAGATGGAAGAATAGTTAAAGTCACCCATGACCAGGGTATTTGGCTGTACTAATAATGACTCAGGTAGGTCAAGGTAGGCTGTGTGGTTTTAATGGTTCATGGTGGGGGACCTATAGCTAACAATGACATGGAGGGGGGATCTTTCCTACAGTTAGTTGGATTTGGAGTAACTCTAGAGAGTCATACTGTTTAACCAGTCTAGAGGTGTATATGTCTTTAATAAAGATGGATACTCCTCCCTTGTTTATTTCATGTTTGTTGTGTGGTCTGAACATAGGTTCATAGGTGTGTACTAGGTTAATGGCCTTGGAGCCTTTACAAGCCTAGCCCATAGATGTGCCCTGGCATTGTGCCACCTGATGTTAGTTCTCAGTGGCTCTATCAAGTAGAGCCACTGGAGTGATCCCCAGGGTGAACTTTCTATTTCCCATCCACTCATCAAGATTTCTCTTGACGAGGGCCAGTGAGGTGCTCTGTTTGACATCTATGGGAAGTCTATTCCAAAGCATGGGCAGTCTCTGGATTATGAACCTGTCCCTCCAGCATGTTCTGTTGATTGTGGTAATGAAGTTTAGGTCTCTGGAGCATGTGGTGTGAGCATGTGGTGTGGAAGGATTGGGATTTCTTTAGATGTAGCATTTCTAACAGAGCTGGGTCAGACATGGCTTTGTAAGTTAAGCAGAGAGGAGACGATATGAGACAGAGAATAGCTGGAGTTTTTTAGTCTGTCCATGTAGGACATGTGCTTAAGGCCTAGGATCCATTTCGTGAGGTACTTTTGTGGCCTCTCCAGCTGTTGCAGGTGTCTAATGAGGTACATGCCAAATGGGACATTATACTCTATGATTGGTCTAATGACAGAAGAGTAGAGAGAAATGATGACCTCTTTCTTCCTGGATGTAAAACCCTTGGTAATGAGATGTGCCACATAGAAGGACTTTCTGACAACAGTGGCAATGTGGTGGTTGAAGGAGAGGTTGCTGTCAACCTGTGTCCCCAGATGTGGAAGGCATTGTAGCCCTGCATGGCCAGGGTTCTCTCTCAGGCCTTGAACCATGTATCTGTGACTGTGCAGACATCAGCATCTTCCAGGGTGAAAAGTACTTCAAGTGAATGCAGTTTCTGATTTAGACTGCTAGCATTAAGCAACATAACCCTGAGTTTATTTCTGGAAGATATTTTTATGTCAGGAATTTTGTTCTTATGATGTTGCCTAAAAAGGCACTATGGAGAAGGCAAGTACCTTTGCCAGCAACCTAAAGCCTAGAGGCGATAGGTGAAGACCATCTCTGGCAAAGCGGCATGGTCTGATGAACATATTATCCCATGCTGTCAGATAGTGGATCCCCCTGGAATGACACCAAAAGCTAATCCAATTGTTGAAGTCAGTCATTTTTGGTTTGTATTGTTACATCATCCTAGGTGAGGGAAGAATGCTGCTTAGGGCTAGGGGCACACCTGTCTGGAACTCATAAACTGAAAGCTCCATCATGTCTCTCTCTTAATATAGTCCACTGACGTATATCTTAAGTCATTCACTCCAACATAGACTATAACAGAGTCATAACAGTCCTTGTTGAGAGACTTGAGTGCACATGTGATTTGCTGGATCCTGGCACCAGACAGGCACCTAACCACAACCTTCTCCTTGTCCAGCCTAGTGAGGGGGGACATCTGCATGTCTCACTATGGAGTTGCTTATGACCAAGACATTTGGTTTTGATATGTTCTGCCTTAGGGACCTATTGGGTGAGAAACTGATGCATGTGTTATTATGTGTAGTGGATGCTGTTGGGACTGTATTTGGTGCAGAATGTTTGCACTTGGGAGGTCTTTGCTCTTTTGGTATATTTCTAGTGAGTGCCTTCACATATATGGGTTTATGTGTTGTGTGCTTGGTATGTGTGGGAGGTGAAGTGTGAGTGCTGACAACCTACTTGGTATTTCGTTTGTTGTTACATGAGAGAGAGAGAGAGAGAGAGAAAGGAAGAGAGAGAGCACTGATTACAGATTCATAGTATAGATAAATCACATATTGTATTTGCATGTTTTAGGAGTAGTAGGTTGTCTGTATACATGAGGCAATTACCACATTGCCTCAGGATGCCCATGTCAATCCAGCTGGCTGGAGAAATGGTAGGAAACTGACCTTCCATTATGCCAGGTGTATTCCATAATAAGTGGTGGAGGGTGGGCTAGATGGACTAGGTTCTCTTGTAGAACTACTAAATTCAGCTAATCTGTGGAAGGTTTAGGGGTAGAAGCCTGCGCTGGTGCCTCAAAAAGTTCAGCTGGGTTGCTCTCTGGACAGCAGTGCACAACTGCATTGTGAGCTGAGAAACAGGGAAGTTTAGGGTTCCGTAGCAGTTATCTAGGAAGTTAATCGAGCTAGACTAAACCCAGGCTGAAGAAGATATGACTAATGAGCTTTACGTTCTTTTCATAGAAAATAGCTTCTTTATTTGAAGACAAAACACTGAAAGCAGGTAAGCTCTATGAAATGATTTGAAATGATTTAACTTACAGTGGGTCTTGTATTTATACATTTCACAAACTTTTACAGAAATAACATCAGATGAATTGTTAAAGAAAAAAAACAAAAGAAAACTAAGCAGAAACTCCACAATACCCTGTTTTTATTTAACATTTGTTAACCGGGAACGTCCAACTTGGAATGAAGCCAATTTTCAGCGAAGGCCCGGGGAGAAACACTCCAAATGCATGTCTTTGTAATGTTGGAGGAAACTAGAGCACTAGAGGAAACCCATATGAACACAGGGAGGACATGCAGACTCTGCACAGAAGGCACCCTAGCTGGAGTATCGAACTGGAGAACCTCTTGCTGTGAGGCAAGAACGCTACCGCTGCACCACTGCACCATCCAGCTAACCAGTGTTACCAGCTAAAAATTGAAATACCTGTGTACCATAGGATGATACAGCTACCAAAGGTGGCATTCAGATCTGGGTCTGTGTGACAAGTTGCATACCCCAGGCCTGCAGGATTGGTTGTTTTTTGATCGAGTTAATCTATGGGGAAAATAACACGTCTTGTGAAATAATTTAAAATTAAATTAAAAAAACTTATGGTAGGTTTTGTGTTATTAAAATATTAAAAAAAATAAGTTTTGCCATTGGAAGGGTTCAGTTGCAAAAAATGCTATCAGATGAAATAAAGAACAACATTGATATATCCTAATACCATGTCATTGGTTGAAAATTGAAATATTCCCATGCCATAGGATGCTACAGTTACCAATGGGACCATCAAGTACAGGGTCTGTGTGACTGGACATATTTTGAAAAACTTTTGTGGCATTGGTTGTTAAAGTTAACAATGGGAGTAGTGCATCCAGGGCCTGTAACAATAGTCTATTTGTTGTAGCCCAAGGGAGAAATACCAAATAAAAATACAAAGAAAACCTTTTAAGACTAATTATTATAATAAGACATGAGAATATTCTAAAAAGTTTAATTTAAACAATAGAATAGGATATCACCATGTTGTTCTTTATTTAATCTGAAAGCATTTTCTGCAATCAAACCCATGGCAATGGTGAAACTTATTTTTTAATATTTTAAAAACACAAAACCCACCGTACGTTTTTAATTTAATTTTAAATTATTTCACAAGAGTTGTTATTTTCCCCATGGGTTAACTTGATCAAAAACCAACCAATCTTGCTGGCCCAGGACACACACTGGTTACTGTAGCATCCTATGGAATGTAAGTTTTTCAAAAAATAAACCTATCACACAGACCCAGATTTCAATGCCACCATTGGTAGCTGTATCATCCTATGGCACACAAATATTTAACTCACTCACCTCCACACCCATCTCCACCTTACTTCAGCAGTCAGCTCTTCACTGATTGTTCTTGGGGTCCTCTTCCTTCACTGGCTCTACCCTCCTTCCATATCCCACTCTACTGCTCTCCAACTCCCCCTACCTCTCACTGTCTTGCTCCTGTGCCCTGTGTTCACTGACCTATACTTCTACCCCTCGTCCTCAATCCACCCACCTTTCTGAACAAGGCCTAGAATAGACACCAGATTCTATGTTGATTATATCTCTTTCCAGCCTACACTACCCGATACTGTGAACCTCTCGCTTCCAGTCAGTACCTGCCTGGATCTATCTTTCTCCTCCCCTTTCTACCCCTAACTTCCTTACCAACCCCTTCGTACTTCTAACTTCCTTTCCGACCACATAAATATATCCAACTCCATCTGCCGCCATCTTTATTTCATGGATTAGCTCTTGGCTGCTGTGTGTCCCTGGCTATACCATTCTCTCCATCCTGCTTGCCCTAAACTAGGGAATGAGAAACTGCCCTGCCTTACGGCCAAGAACCAAACCTTATGTTAAGACTATTGGTCTCCACCTGAACTAAAGAACAGAGTCAACCTCTCCCTAAGCCTCATTCCCACAAGGAACCAAGAAACTCTCCATCCTGCTTGCCCTGAACTAGGGAATGAGAATCTGCCCTGCTTTAAGGCCAAGAACCAAACCTTATGTTAAGACTATTGGTCTCCACCTGAACTAAAGAACAGAGCCAATCCTCTCCCTAATCCTCATTCCCACAAGGAACCAAGAAAGTATCTGTTCAATAACTGTTGTATTAAAAGATATACTTGAATAATATATTTCCATGTTATTGAAGTCTGCTTCCTAGCCAGGACAGCCAGCAGCCTTACTCTAATCTTCTTTTCTCCTAAACCTTAACATACTACTCACATGTAGTCTCTGTAGCTAACTCCTGTTTACCCTCCTTTACTCCTAGACCTGACAACTCTCTTGTAAAGCTACATGCATTTTATCCTTGTCCACCAGATGGCATCCTTCTCCTAGTATTTGCCTTGTACATCTATCCCACTGTTTTGAAATATATTTATCAGGCACCTTGATTTTCTTTTACTTGTTGTTATCCCAGTCCTGCTCACTCCTCTATTTTCACTATAACTCACTCACCTCCACACCCATCTCCATCTTACCTCAGCAGGCAGCTCTTCACTGATTGTTCTTGAGGTCCTCTTCCTTCACTGGCTCTATCCTGCTCCGTTCGCCATGCGGGCTCACTCTGTTCCCCTACCCTGCCCCCAATTCTCACCCACCCCCAGTGCTCCTACATTTATACACCCTAACCACACCCCTATACTAACTACCAATCATAGATCCCAGTCCTTAAAGTGCTAGAACCAACATTTCCAAGTCTCACCTTAGTAAACCACCTAACTTACCCTTTACCTTTACCCTGTATATAACTCTGCCACAATGTCATTCATATCAACCTCTCCACACCTGAAGATCCTACTTCTATCTTCCCTCATACCTGTTCTTTCTATATCTTATCTACTTACATTTTATGAACATCTCCACTACAAAAACCTTTGTTACCCCACAAAGCAAACCTCCACTCCACCATTAGCATTATCTCAAAGCCATTCAAACACACCCTGCACAATAGCCTACCTACCAGCAAAATATCACAGACTGACTCACATCAGATACTACAGGCCAAAAGCTAGGAAATCTCAGTTCCTAACATGTAAACCTCTACAACTTACACTTAGAATTCAACTCCAATCCTTAATAGATGGAGATATACATCCCAATCCAGGGCCAAATTCTATCAAGACCATAGAGACCCATAACACAACTCCCATTAGTGCTCAATTCTTCACCAGACCTCCCAGCTCACTATTGATAGCCCATCTTAACATCAGGAGCATAAATAATAAGGTTGCCCACCTACATGCTCTCATTGATGTGCATTCATTTGATATCCTGTGTCTCACTGAAGCATGGCTCAAGCCATCTATACAAGACAATGAAGTTATACCACCAGGTTACAGCATCTTGAGACTAGACCAAAAAGCTAAGAAGGGAGGTGGAGTAGCTATACTATACAAATCTGGATTACAGGTGACCTCTGTTGACTCTAATCCCCTCTAACTAGTAATGCAGAAATCCTTATCTCCAAGATTCAACTCAATAATTGTAAATCCATCTTTATTATTGCTGTCTACCTTCTCCCAGGGAATAACTCTAACACCCTAGAAAATATCCTAAATTGGCTTTCCACCAACTATCCCCAAGAAACAATAGTACTCGGTGACTTTAATATCCACTGGAAAAGCTGTGCTACTGAACAGCCTTCTACTCATATTAACCTACATGGTTTCACTCAAACTATTAGCTCCCCCACAAGGACCAATAAACTCAATAACAATGAAAGCACCCTACACTGGTTTCTGATAAATAGACATCAACAAACTTACAAAGTAGGGACTCTCCCTGAGGATATAAGCGACCATGCACTCATCTTCATAATCAGATTTAAGACTGACATCCCTAGCCCAATCACCTACAGGACAATAAGGAGCAACAAAAATGTTAACCCTGACATCTTCCAAACTGAAATTAAAGCATGCAATCGGTCACCCCTCAAAAACTTACCTCTAGAGAAAGCAGTAATCTACTTTAATACTAAATTCTTTGGTATTCTAGACTACCATGTACCAAAAAGAACCATTAGAACTAGGAATAAACCTGCCCCCTGGCTCTCAAAAACAACCAAACAAAAAATGCTCCTCAGAAATAAAGTCTGGGCCAAGTGGCTTACTACTAAAAGCCCAGAAGTGCATTTAAAGTTCAGACAGCTAAGGAATGATACAAAAAAAGCCATTCTGTCAGACAAAAGAAACTATTACATTCAACTCCAACAAACCCAGCAAAACAAACCACAAAAGTTCTGGGCAGGGATTAACACACTTTTACACCCAAGGTGTTCTGTAACACCCACCCCATTAGGTTCTGACCATGATAATCCAAAGCAAATTGCCAATACCTTTAACACATTCTTTACTGAGACCATTCAGTCTCTTGCCAATCAACTAACTCCTGACAGCTCATCTCTGACTTCCTCTACTGCTAGCTTACCTCCCTCATTTCATCTCAAACCTGTCCCTACATCCCTTATCTGTACCCTTATTCTGAAACTCAAACCTACCACCCCCGCAGCTGATCTCCTACCTGCAGAATATCTGCAAAAAGCTGCAAAAGCCATAGCCTACCCCATCTCTATCCTGATTAACAGAACTATCTCTGAGGGAACTATCCCATCTATTTGGAAGATCTCACATATTATCCCCCTGCACAAAGGTGGAAACTCCAGGGAATTATCCAACTATAGACCTACTGCTATACTATCTCCACTGGCAAAAATTATGGAGAAATGCATTCATAGGCAACTGTTAAACCACCTAATAGACAACTTATTAGCTAACTGCCAACATGGCTTCAGGCCATTTCACAGCACTACAACTGCCCTTTTATCCTTCTCTGACTGTATTAACAAAAATCGCAATAACAACACTTTATCCTCAGCCCTCTTTATTGATCTCTCTAAAGCCTTCAATATGGTTAACCACCAATTTCTCATAAACATACTCAAAAACCTATCACTGGATGCACTGGCTATACAATGGTTTCAATCCTACTTAAACAATAGGCAACAGGCTGTTCTGTGGGAGAACAACTTATCTTCCCATCTCCCCATTGCGCTCGGTATCTCCCAAGGCTCTATATTAGGACCTCTTCTATTTTCTATTTTTATCAATGACCTACATTCTGCAATTCCTCAAGCTACCTCAATACAATACGCAGATGACTCCACATTAATATGCTCAGCCACCACTCCATCAGACCTTCAGTCCCTCACCCAAAATGTGTTTAACACAGTACAGAAATGGTTACTACACCATTGCCTCTTCTTGAACCCCCCAAAAAACAAACTCCTACTATTTACTCCCACCAGTAGGGCCTCCCCACTTTACTTTACTGTTACATCAAACAATGGTACCATCATATCCCCTTGACTCAACTACAAAACTACTAGGGGTACCAATTAATAATAACCTTAACTTTGATACTCATATTAACAGTACCATAAAAACAGTCAACAAAAAACTAAGCTCCCTCTATAGAATCAAATCCTTTCTCACCCCACTAACAAGAGCTACTATTGCCCAGACCCACTTAATCTCCACCTTCCTCTACGCCTCCCCTATATATACTAACCTCTCAAAAAACAACTTGAACAAGCTGGCTGTCTGCTACAATAATATTGCCAGATTTGCAACAGGCTCTACATTCAGAACCCATCACTGTACTAATTATGAACAACTAGGATGGCTAGAGTTGCCAAATTTACTTCTATTTAAACAATTAACAGTTGCATACAAAATCCTATATCAGCCTACTAATACTCCAGTTCTTACCAACCTTATCTACCCTTACAACAACCTTAAGACCCTACGCTCATCTAATAAAATATTAGTACAAATAGGTAAAACCAACAATATGGCTGGTGACTCTTTGTTCTCTAATACCGTGGGTAAAACCTGGAACTCTCTCCCCAGTGACTTGACCTCCCTTTCCTCACTAACACGATTAAAAAGCAAAGCTGAAAACCTACCTTAAATCCCATTGGTTATGTCCCTGTGTGAAGCCAGACTAACTACACATTGTTTTCACAAAGACACCCATCACATCAACTGTATATACTAATTGCCTATTGAAAACCATAAATAAAATGGGCATTATATATTATTAAAATGTCTTCATCAATACCTCCCTATAACTAACAAATGTTATAAGTAATATGATTCTGTAAGCAGACATGTTTTGAAGTGAAAATATTTGCTTATATATTTAATGTACCCACATCTGTAAAATCTATCATGTATAAAATTGCTTAAATATGTATTGTACCTGTATCTGCTGAATATTGTTATTTTATATACATTTTACTGTGTTTTCGAGGAGCTTTTCTCCCCGGGGCCTCTGCTGAAAATGGACATATATCCAGCTGGACTAGCCCGGTCAACAAATGTAAAATAAATAAAATAAAAATATTTAAATTTTTAGCCAATACCAATAAAAGGGTATTATGGTGTTCCTGCTTAGTTTTCGTTTTTTTTTTCTTTAAAAATTCATCTGATGTTATTTTTGTAAAAGTTTGTGAACTGTATAAATACAAGACCCACTTGTACTTGAACAATTTATAGCATAGCCTAGATTCATATTTGCTGAAACTAAACTATTAAGCATTTTCTGAGCACTAACAGCGCTTATCTGCCTTTAATGTTTCATCTCCAAATAAAGAAGCTATTTTCTATGAAAAGAACGTAAAGCTCATTATTTGTATTTTCTTCAGCTTGGATTTAGTCTAGCTCAAATAACTTCCTAGTTATTCTGTTTCTTGTGTTTTTATGGATGTTGTGACATACATAGCACACCCCAGGTACACTATCTGTAGGTTTTAAGCTAGCTAAACATTAGGGCACTTCTAGTGCTGCCTAGCAGTTATCTAGGGGAACATTTGACTTTTTAAGCATTTGCATCTATACATGGCAGTGCTAACCCTGGTTGAGTGGAGTGCAGCTATGCACAAATGCTGTGTTTAAATATCAGCTAAGTAAAGCAGTTTTCAAACAATCCAACCAATAGGAAAGTCCAAGACTAATCCTTGTTCTAACAATTCCCAACTCAGATGGGTCCTTGAGTACACTGTTCTGCCACAAGGATGCAGGAGGTCCTCTTAATGAAAGATGGCTGGCTTTAGTGCTCAGAAAATGTCAAACAGTCTAGATTCAGCAAGTCTGAATCTAGTCTATACTATAAATTGTTCAAATATTCTAAATAGGCAGTGCAGAAAACACAATCACAAACAATAAAAATAGTTTAAAGTAGGCAACAAAACAGTTACAAACAGTTTAAAAGTGCAAACAAGGTTATAAAAATGCTTATTTTTCAGTAGAATTCACAGGATGCCTTGGATTTCATTCAGATTAACTTCAGATCTCTAGGTAAGGAGGGCAAACTCTGAGCAGTTCTGGTAAACTGAGCACAAACCCCAACGAACACTGTGTTTAAATAACAGCTAAGAAAAAACAGTTTTCAAACAATCCAACCAATAGCCTTGTTCCAACAATCCCCAACTCAGATGGGTCCTTGGCTATACTCTTCTGCCACAAGGATGCAGGAGGGCCCTCTTAATGTAGGATAGCTGGCTTTAGTGCTCAGAAAATGCCTAACAGCCTAGTTTCAGCAAGTCTGAATCTAGCCTATGTTATAAATTGTTCAAGTGCTGTAAATAGGCACAAACAATAAAAGCAGTTTAAAGTAGTCAGCAAAACATTTGCAAACAGTTTAAAAGTGCAAAGAAGGTAATAAAAATGCTGTTTTTAAAACACATATTCAGTAGTTTCTTCTTCTTGACAGTGTAAACTCATTCTATCACTTTTATTCTTATATGGCATATTTTTACTGGTAATTTATTTACCAGTCTCCACAAAAAAAATCTTGACATTCTATTTTCTGATTATACCATTTGCTTCTTAATTCATAGCTTTAATTTTTTCATCTGTCAGATTTTCTGATGGTTTTACATAGTAATGTTTTATCACTACATTCATATAGCATACTTTTCTATCCTTTCCTGTATCATCAATTTTTACTTTCCACAAAAATATCTTTCTTGGTAATATTTTATTTCCTCATTTATACACTCTTTTTCTCTTTTACTCTTTTTTACCATACCCCCAAATTTATCATACTTATATTTATACAGTTTTACTACTAATCTCTCATATTTTTCACTTATTCACTTTAACATTCTGTACAAATTTAATGAAGCAGCATATATCACTGGGTTAATTAACCCTAAACCACCTTCTTCTTTATTTGCATACAAAAACTCCTCTTTTTATTGTATTTACTCTAATCCCTCCTATAAAACAGTCTTCCCATCCTATGAAGCTGAGTTTGTCTATTACCCAGTTTAAGCACAACCTAGGCCACTAGATGGGGAATAGGAAATTTACACTCAGCTGGCACCCATCCCATATGGACAGAGGTAGCTTATACATGCCTAAATCTTAAGTCCTATTCAGATTCGAGACATCATTATTCTTTCGGGAAAACTTGGTTAGGCTTATAAAGGCCCCCTGAGTCATTAGCCTTGTAACAATCTATGAATCTAAATGAAAAGCTTATCTGCAACAATTCCTTTTCAAATACTATTGGCAACATAAATACACTTTCTAAGTATGCTATTTTGCCCATCAGTATGGAATTTATAAGATAAGCCTTTTTTTCTGAGTGATAATTTATATGTTTTCCAGAAAAGACAGGTGTGTTTTATTTCTTCTATTGCTTTTTTTACCATTGAATTCTACTTATATCTTTATTCTCAAATTTTATACCTAATAGAGAAATTTCATTCATTGTAAACTATATACCCCTGATCTTTACTACATCACTTAAACTTTTACTTTTCTTTTTGTTTAAAGCCATTCCTATTATCTCTAGACACTCATTTGTTCAAATTATTACTTCTTTTATCCAAATGTTTTTTGCAATTATTATAACGTCATCTGCATATGTTAACAGAACTGGAATTCTTAATGCTTCAGGTGTTATATACCCCTCATCCTTCATTTTGTAATGTATTTCACATACTATCACACTCATAACTAATGCAAAGAGTATACAGCTTATTAGACATCCCTTTCTTACACCACTCTTCATATGTATCTCTTGGCTTAACCAGCCATTTACAAGCATTTTTACTTTATTATTACTGCACAATGACATACATAATTTCCTAATTTTATCACTTATATTCTTTCATTATTACCAATAAGATTTCATGTCTAGTTGTGTCAAATGCCTTATTAAGGTCTCCTATCATGATTTTTGCTTTTTCTTTTCTGTCATAATATTATCCACAATCTCTCTATCATTAATAATTCTTGAAAACCTTTCCCCCTTATACTATATATGCCGTCTTCCATATTATTTTCCATTTTAGTATCAAATCTCTTTTGTATTATTTTCATAAAGATCTTATAATCATTATTATTCAATACTGTCTCCAGTTTTTTAATTTTCTTCAATCTTCCAGATGAATTTAAGTTTTCCACTATATAATTTTTTATACATAAAACGTTTATTTAACCATTCATTCATAATCTTTAAAAAATACAGATTTTTTTTGCCTGTCCCTTAAATTTTTATACATTTCATACCACATTCCATCTGGTCCTGCAGCAGAATCTATATTTATTTGTTCATAGGTGTGTACTACGCTAATGGCCCTGGAGCCTTTACAAGCCTAGCCCATAGAAGTGCCCTGGCATTGTGCTGCCCGACATTAGTTCCCAGTGCCTCTATCAAGCAGAGCCACTGGAGTGATCCCCGGGGTAAACTTTCCATTTCTCATCCACTCATCAAGATGTTTCTTGAAGAGGGCCAGTGAGGTGCTCTGCATGACATGTATGGGAAATCTATTCCAGAGCATGGGCAGTCTCTGGGTTATGAACCTTGTCCCAGTACATTATCTAGCTCATTTACAAAAATCTCCTTTTCCAACTCTTTATTCTCTTTTTCTATTAACTTTTTTTACTCTCCATGTTTTTTCACTACCTTCTTTTTCCTTTAAACAATTCTTGTACATATTGTATTACACTGTTCATAATCTTTTCCTGAGTTCTTTCTATTTCTCATTTTACATTTTTTATTTCTCTCATTACACTACCATCTTCCTTTACTAATCTGCTTAAGTAACTCAACAGTTCTCTTTTTTCTTCTAAAAATATCTTTGCTTATATAATAATTCTTGTATTTTTTCTTGATTTCTTTTATATAATTATTTTTCTTTGTTAAAGTACTTTCTATCATTATGTTCTAAATCTTCCAATGCATCATTATATATGTACAAACACACATGTCATGGCAACCAGGCTGTTGTGTTAAAACCTTAATAGGTATACCACTAAGCTCTTTTGTCATCAATGAGATTTCATCAGAGTGTAAAGATAATGAAGTCATTAAGTAGTATTCAGTTACCAATCAGATCCCAGAAACAATTAAAATTAATTAATCCTTAAAGGCAAATTATCTATTAGAGTATTAAAAATGAAAAACGTGTAATAAAAATACATCATGGTACATTCCTTGTGAAATGTGTACAATTTTCTAAAAAGGTAATACATAGCAGAAATACTGATGACAATACTCAATCCTATTGCAAAAAAACACTTTGAAATCCTAAACATTTTTCATAATATTGTAGCCCTGTTTTTAAGACACAAACTAAGGACATGAAATAATTTAAACCTGGTTCTACACATGCGTTTAACCCAATTTGCCAGTGCATTTCCAGTGTCCAGTGATGATGGGAGGATAGGAAATATCTGACAGTGAAAATGCAGGTGAGGGTACAACCCAGGTTTTGCATAGCATATGCATAACATTTATGTAAAGTCTTAATTGTGTTCTCTTTTCCACTGAATGCCTTAAAACTTAGCATTACTCTATTGCATTGTTTTCTGCTGTGAATATATGCTTAATGGCTAATCAAAATTTACAATAGTGGAGAGATATCATTCACATTATTAGAGATCTTCACCCATGACAGAAATGTTTGCACAAGGCCACCTCTCATAAATTTTAAATAACAATCAGTATGTGGATCAAAGTTCACTCGTATTTTCTAGTATAACTTAAATGCATTTGAAAGCGTTACCTGTTTGATACATTGTTTCAAAGTGTGATTTTGATGAGCAAGGATTTTTAACACATCATATGACTCACCAGTACTCATAATGAGGCACACTTGGAAGGGGTTAACTTTTCAAAATATGAATCCCCATTCCTGTGCTGCTCAGGCACATGCATATCATTGTGTAGACCAGAACATGATACTATACCTGCTTCTAATTCTAATTAGCACAATCAAATTATTATCCATCTTTAACACTTAAACTTGCTTATCTCCGCTAATACCTCTCTCTATTGTATTTCTTAAATTACTCCTACCCATCTTATACACCACTCTTCTATCTGTAAAGTACAGTGCTAGTATATTAATATTTAATTTAAGAATATCAATACAAATATTATTTTACTGACTACTATGCTATATATTCACTGAATCTGCATTATAAAATGTGTTACTGTAAATATTGATTGCATTAAATATGATACCTTGGAATTTTTCTCCCAGGGACTGTGATGAAAAAGGGCATCTGTGTCCAGTTGGACTTGCCCGATAAACAAATGCCAATAAATGAATAAATAAATGGTGTTTATCTCCCATGATCGTCACATAAATTATTTCAGAAAGTGTAATGAGTTGAAAACTAATTAGCATATTTATGCCAACAAGGGTTCATCTACACCTTATAAGTGTGAAATGGAGTAGGGGTCTTCCATCCCACTGTAGAAGATTACTTTTCTCCCTTGTGCTGCTGAACAAAAATTATTTTCACAATTGCTCCAGAATTTGTTAGGATTCTTTCAGATTTATTGTAAGGTATGTCTTCTTTCATTCAACTGCATCTTTGTACAATGTTATTTATCTGCTTTGTGCTGTCTACAGGCATTGTTTCACTAAAATTTGTTAAAGTAATCAGAAATGTCTTTGGTGTCCAGGACAACACACTTATGTATTCAACCATTAGTAGCATACAGGCAAATTGTTTAGATTTTTTTTTACTGGAGTGGTATATCTATTGGTATGTGCCACTGTAATAGTGAGCAATGAAGTTGTGTGTGCAATTATTGTCAATGTGAGTTTAGGTTGTGTTTCATTTCACATTGGTACTATGTATATGAGGTTTTGTGCACTGATAAGTGGACATTCTGCATGTGCTAATTCTTTTTCTTTGGTTGTTGGGAGGGTGCATCATGACAACACTGCTCGTTGTATTTTGTTGGTTACGGCCATGTTAGTATTGGGAAGATACACATGCATGCTATCGGCTGTATTATTTAGGGTGCATTAGACTTGAGTAAGCCATTTTCTGAGGAGTATTTTAGTATATAATTCAGTATTTATTACATTGTGTACTACAAATGTAATAACCAGGGTTTTATATATATATTTCATTCCATGACAACAGGGATATATCTCCTAAAACTGCTGATGGCAGATCCTCATGTAAGCCTCATTTGTCAGAAGCTGAGAATGAGGTGATAGTCTAAGCTTTCCATCTCTATGGTGGATAGCTCCCTGATGTGCAAGTTTATGACAAGACCTTATGTGGTGGCAGGTGCTTAATGATGTGAATACTGTCAGTATCCATGGCCATAAATATGAAATGGTCCAACATAGGGTCACTGATATGATACAAAGGGCCACTGGCAGAGCAGAGGCTGTGATACAGGAGCAATGGGTGACAGGAGTTGGGAAGTCTGCCATGTCACAACTTACCAAGATGGAGGAGTTCCTGGCATCACTTAGGGGTGCAGGCAAGTCCTCAACGTTTCAGAGTGCCCTGCTGGATGTTGGAGCAGAGATGAAGAAGCTCCAGAGAATTTCAACTAGTGATGCCCCAGATATGTTCTTCTAGCTTTAGTAAGATTCTTATTTGCAGCTGTTAGTCACATGAATGCATATAAAACCTCTTTAACCTATTGTGTCTAGGAACATCTGGCATTGAGGTGCAATGATCTCTTGCACACAGTATGGTCTTACTTCCATCTATCAGTTATTTTTATTAGTAATCAAAGCTATAACACTTGCATGTGTTGTAGTGTTTGGCCATAATTACAACAGACATTTTTATTGTCATATGTAGTATTCACAGGTGAAGCATTGTTTGGAACCCATACTTTGGAACTACCTCCATCTCCATACTCTGAGCAGGTACAGTTTGGGGATGCAGGGGGGGTATGTCAGATACAAGGAGTGTGCCCCCCACATCTCCTAGCCAAACTATGGACACATTTGGTCAGCTTACACATATTCATGTCAATGAACCATCTATGAGTGGACAGGCTGATGGGGGCACATTTGAGCAGGGTAGTTTGGTGGCCCTGGTTACAGACATGCCTGAATCTCCATCAGTCATCATGAGCAGGAGGTACTACATGGGAGGGGAGAAAGTGTTAGTAGAGGTGTTCAGAGAAAGTATGGTTACCCCCTTTTACCTACAGTTGGTGTGTCAGTAGCTGCCACCCAGCATATGTGCAGGGCCATAGTGGAGGCACAGGTGAGTTCCACCAGGGCCTTGGAAGAGATATTGAGACTATTGCCCTTTGCAAGATCTGTGACTTGGGTTGCCTATGTTTGATGCAGGGACCAGGCAATGTATGGGTAGGCAATGTTTTGTTTGCCTGTATTCGCATCATAATTTTTCCTGTATGTTTACTCTGTTTAAGTGTTGCTGTAGTGCATGCTAGCTTGCTCACTCACCTGTGCAAATGATGATGAGAATGCCCTGCTCTTTGAAAGAGTGTCGGACCTGCCCTGCTTTATGCCTGATGCACAGACTGGCTAGGCAATGCATAGATAAGTATAACCTTTTTGGTTTCTATTCATCAGTGCTTGTGCTGTATCTACTGGGCTCACAGATGAGTTTATGTAGTCTGATTTTCATGTGGAAACATCCTCATGTTTACTATCTGTTTCATCTGTTTAGCTATTGCAGTATTTGTTAAAGAAAGCTTGCTCACCCACCTGTGCTAATGATGGTAAGAGCACCCTGATCAGGCGTTGCCTATGTCTGATGCTTAGAGTAGCCATGCAATGCATGGGTAAGCACAGTTTGGTTTGTTTCTATGCATCATTGTTACTGTCTATTTGATGAACTCTTATGTAAGTTATGTAGTAAGTATATGTGCAATCTACTGCCTCTTAACCAGTGCCATGGCATATTGTGCACACCTCCATTTGCATGGTCATCCCCTGCTGTTGGCCCCTTCTCTAAATCCATGTCTGGGTCAGCTGCCACTACCTATGATGCTGGGAACTGTGGCCCCTGGAATGGGCCACCTTGCTGTAACTGTTTTCTAAGTATTATGTTATAGAAGATGCCACAGGCAGTCAGGTGTTTGTGTTGTACTGCTGGGCCACACTAGACAAATGCAGGCATGGGAACCATGACATGAGCATTCCAAACACATGCTCTATTATGGTTCTAGTTTGTATATGGGCATTGTTGTAACCTTAGCTTTGTAGGGTTGTGTGGATTTCTATTTGGTGCCATGAGCCAAGGTTATACAACATATCCAGCATTGCCCACTAAGTGTCTCTGTAGGAAGTCACCCCTTTGCAAACCTTTGGTTCAGGTCACAGTTGTGCTATATATATATGTGTGTGTGTGAGTTGTGGAAACTGCCTGGGTGGTCTGCACACACATTGTAGATGATACCTTGTGCATTACAGACCACCTGGCTGTTGATGTAGTGAAATCCTTTGCAGTTCACTCACCTCCATCCCAGTTCATCGGATGGAGCCTTTAGTTCAATGTGGGGCAGTCTATGGCCCCCAGTATTTCAGAGAAATGGGCTACAGCATATAAATCTCACGTTACTAGATCTGTCTTCTGTAATAGGTGGAAATCACATCTGTTCCCCCACATACTGAAGCATGACTTTGAGGAACTGGTGGAGTATTCTGGATGCAGAAACTCACACTGTGTTCCTAGTAGGTTACTGAAAAGTCCATATAGTTAAAAAATGTAAGCTACACATACTTATTTTTATACACTGTGATTTGTTCTTCATGATTCCCATGGAGCTGTATATGAGGGCAATACATGTTGAATATTTGTCATATGTCCCTGTTCATCCTGTAGCAGTCCATTATGTCTATTTCATGATTGCCATGCTAAGTTAAGCATGGTCTGAAGACCTTATACCTGACACTATCAGCAGTGGCAGTTGCCATCAGATCCTCTTGTAGATACAAATTTACAATCTCTGTGGCAATCCCAAACATATTTTAAAGTTTTCTGCTTCTTGAATTTGATCATATGACAGAATTTGTGCTAAATCAAGTGCAGCACAGCTGCTTATTATTTCCACATTTCTGAATTGCTCTGCCATATTTTTTAGTTCATTAATTAGTTAATCAGTTCACCCTGCTCATTGCTGTTCATTGCACAAATACTCTTAGAGTGACGTGGTAGGAGTTCATGATTCCTGGCCAATAAGCTGATATATAATATAGGCACTTTGTCATCAGAATTACAATAGTACTGGGTATATTACAACAAATGAAAGACAGTGGGACACATTCAAGAATGTACCGTGGCATATATACCTCTTTGTACATGTCACAGTACCTTTCCCTGATTCAGCAATCATCCTTAAATGGTGCTGTACAATCCTTTAACACAATGATGTACAGCACTGCAAAGGGCTGGCCCATTAGTCATGCTGAATGCTAATGAGGAATATGCTAATTAGCCATGTGTGCTCTTTCCCCAGAACAACCTCCAGGAAGGCATCTACATGGCTGAGCAATTCAAGAAATCACTCCGACATTGTAGATCAGCATGGCCATTATCACCACGTTGTGGTATTGAATATGGCCATTAGGCTATGTTAAACCACCTAACATGAACATGGTGGGGAGAACCAAGAGATATGGGGATTGGGGTGGTGGGGGAATGCACTAGACACCAGTGTACAGAAACAGCACCAACATAATAATGGGGATATGGGGTGGGGGGACACTGGACACCAGAGATGAGTCAAATGCAATACCAGTACCAAAGGTAGAGTGCAGTAGACTACCAGGGCCTAATGGATATGTACCATAATGTCACTCAAACTTTTATGGGGGTGAGGAGGGCAGATAAGGTAGGGACAAGTACAGAGACTGTTATATAAGTGTGTGCGTTTGTGTTTGTATACTTGCATGTGGAAGAGTGATGGTTGGGGAATGCCATTGCCTACACAAATAGCAGGTTTACCATTGTGTCGAGAAGATCAGCAATGATTTCCATGTCACAGTAGTAAATCCAATTCAAAAGAGATGTGAATTAGCCAATAATGAGGTCTTACCTCATCACGGCTGACATGTTTCTGAATCGCAAATGGGTACATTGTGGGAGAAGGGCCTTTCTAGCGAGTCATACTGCTCATAGATTCATAGGTTCACAGGTGAATACTAGGCTATTGACCTTTATAAGCCTAGCCATGCAACCCAGATGTATCCCATGAGTTATTGTGTCTTAGCGGTTAATTTAAGGGGTGTATGTTAGTTAGGGCATGATTTGATGGCTACCTATGTCCACCAGAAACATAAGTGTAAGATTGGGGTGAATTTTGGATTTCTCATCCACTGGTCCAGGTTGCACTTGAATAGGGTTAGGGAAGGGCTCTGCTTCACATGGATGGGAAGCCTATTGTAGAGAATGGGGATTTTCTGAGATACGTACTTGTCCCTCCAACGTCTTATTTAAGTCACAAGCAAAGTTTAAATCTTTAGATCTAATAGTTCAGGAGCAGTTCATTTTGTGGATATGAAAAAAGTCCAACAGAGCTGGATGAGGATTAAATGGCTGTCAGTGAAGAATATAGAATTGTTACATTGTCTCAGTATCTCAGCACATCCATATCCACCAAACTGGCTGCAAAGAAATTGGGAAAAGTACATATCAGTGATGTCTGGTCTTTATTCGTTGAGTTACAAGGATGCAGTGCATGAGGAGTTTATAGTAGACTGACACATTTTGAGCTAGAGACTAGACTAGAGTATATAATACTAGCTTCGATAGGCAGTGCTCCAACTAGCTGCTCTGAGCAACTCAACACACAGAGTAGTTCTACACTCACTGAGTTACTGGTACAATTTCAGAGGTAGTTTCATTGGGAAAATTTAATTTCTAGGTGTCTGTGCCTATACAGGGCAGTACTAAGTGCACCTGGGTGATAAGCAGCACTACACAAATATGCCAAATTTACACAGGCATTTAAAACAGAGGAAGCTGGCTTCTACGTTCTCTGGCCAATAAAATAACTACACTTAAAGCTTTTTAATGTATTTTCCAATTCAGATAGACCAGGCCATCACCTACTGCCACAAGATGGAATATCCCAGTCCTCTTAATGTAAAACACAAAAAAAGACCATGCTAGGGATTTTAATGAATTCTCAGGTGTGTATCCTAATAGTGGCTGGAAGTGTATAAAAATATGTATTTCATTTTAAAAAAATTAGTTATTTTACTTCTGTATGTTAGAGGGAGACATTTTAGGGCAGACCTGTGAAATCTTAAAAGAAAGGCTAAAAAGATGTTTCAGGATGATGGCTGGAGAATATTGTGTCTATATGGCCATGTTTTGGTTCAGATTTTGTAGCGATAAGGGACTTTGTATGGTCTATGTTAATACATTTTAGATATGAGGGCCTTTAGAAATGTATTAATTCTTGTGATAAAAGACTTTATATCATCTATGCTAATATGTTTTAAATATGGGGCCTTTGAAAATATATTAATTCTTGTGATGAGGGACTTTGTACCATCTATGTTAATACATTTTAGTTATGGAGGCCTTTGGGTTGCCAACTTGGCTGTTTTAATGCTAACCTAGCGATGCTACTATGAACTGGTTAAGATGCTGGGGCACAACTATACTACATTTCCTCTGGTCTTAATTGTCTCTCTGTGTATCATGTTTTTTTAAATGGTGGAGAGATGATGTCCCAGCAGGCTGATCTGTTATCAGCTTCTTTCATAGCTCCATACTCTATACCAGCATATTTTGGCTGGAAGGAAGATACAAAATATATTTTGACATCTAAACTGCCACATAGTACTGGTGAATAATTATTTCCTGTTGAGGAGTTAGATTAAAAGTAGACAATGTGTACCCAACATAAATCAGTAGTAACTGTCCTTCATATATTTTTGCAAGAGCAAAAAAACTAATTATTGCATTTTCCAACAATTTTATTACATGTAGTGGTCTAAATGGGATTTGTTCTCCAAAATCTTGAAGTGCTACAAAGATAATTTTCAAGTGTTTAAAACTGAATGGTTACGCACTGTAAGCCTCAGGGAATGACTTATCTGCATCTGTTATCAATTTGCATCTTTCTGCTTTTCCCGGTTAGGGGGTCGCCACAGCGGAACTCTGGTCCGCTAATGATTGGCAGTAGAGTTTTACGTGCTGGTTTGCCGGGCCTAATGCACAACCTTCAACCAAGGAACACCCATTCACACATGTCGTCACACAGAAGACGCTCTGAGAATTGAACGGGCAACGTCTAGCTGTGAGGTGACAACGCTACTGCAGCACCACCACCGCAGTTACATCTGTTATCAATAATTTAGGTATTTATTCCAGAATAGGCTGCTTTGGTTACAAACTTGACTTTTATCTAAAAACACTGAATCATGTTATGTTTATGTGGTCAATTTTGTATTTCATTAGCCTTCTCTAATTTGTTCAATATATACCACTGATGACAATTTTGCCATTTTCATACAAACAGAATAAATTTAAATAGCAATTTATATTTTTTCTGAAAAACTACTAGTCAAGCAAAATTCATGCTTATGAGCTAATTTAATGTTATCTTCCACATGTTTTGATCACATTTTAAAAAAGAGTTTTACATAAAATAGTTACAGGTTCATTGGTAAGTACTAGACTAGCTGCCCTTGCAGGCCATTTTAAGCTTTGCCAGTTTCCCTTTTTGTGCTTAAAATAAAGCATCCCATTTAGTTATAGATTGGCCTTACCCATCCCATGGTCGATAATAAGAAGTTATATACCTACCATAACGTTCCATGTTAGTTGTCTTCTTCTTGCCTTCTTTCTTGCTGGATGGGTTCGATGCTGATCCTCGGCTCCGACTCGGCCTATACCATAGCTCGAGAGCTATTTTTACCGGCTTGAGGCAGCCCTATATCCCACAATACCATGCGCTAACTCCCCAGATCTCGTTGACAGCTAACACATAGTATAGTTTTATTGTTACCAAAAAATAAGCTATTATATAAAAATACGGTCTCCCTGCTGGTAACACTCATGATACAGGTAACCCTGAATAACTATGTATCATGAAGGAAAAGGACTCAGAGACCTTCAAGTCTGTCCAGGCTAGGGGGCAGGAGGGAGGGACGCAAGAAAGAAGGCGAGAAGACAACTAACATGGAACATTATGGTAGGTACATAACTTCTTAATGTTAAGTTGTCATTCTCGCCTTCATTCTTGCTGGATGGGACAGCGTCCCTAGCACCTTGGTCCTGGGTGGCTCAACGGAACAGACTCCTGAGTACGGTGGAACCAAAGTCAGCTCTATTTCTGCAGGCTATATCAAGTTTGTAATGGGTAATAAAAGTATGTTGAGAAGCCCATGTAGCTGCTGCACAAATAGCATCTAATGGTAACCTTGCTTGAAAGGCTGTTGAGGTTGATAGTGCCCTGGTTGAATGAGCCTTAGGTCTTGAAGGAAGTTGTTTGTGTCTCAACTCGTAGACAAAGGTAATGATGGATGCTAACCATCTGGAAAGAGTTACCTTTGATACCGGAAGTCCTTTCTTTCCTTCAGCATAAGAAAGGAAGAGTTGTTCTGACTTTCCTGTCTAGATAATACCGCAGTTGATGATGAACATCCAAGGAATGTAGTTTCTGTTCAGCCCTGTTTGAATAATTTGGGAAGAAAACAGGCAAGTCAATAGTGTGGTTTAGATTTGATTCAGAAGAAACTTTTGGTAGAGAGGAAGGATTCGTTCTGAGAGCTACCCTGTCTTTATGAAAAAACAAATAAGGGGGACAGACAGACAAGGCCTGAAGTTCCAACACCCTTCTGGCAGATGTTATAGCCACCAAAAACAGAGTTTTCCAAGAGAGAAGCTTGAGGGAACAAGAAGCTGCAGGCTCAAAGGGAGGGAGAATTAATGAAGTTAACACCAAATTTAGATCCCATTGTGGAGGAGGATCCTTAATGGGAGGTCTGAGCAAGAAGATGCCCTTGAGGAAAGCTTTACAGAGTTTATGGGACATAATATTGGTTTCCGAGAGCCCTACATGATAGTGGCCGACGACGACCCTGAATGAAGAAGCTCCGCCAGAAAATCTAGAACTTTATGAATTGGTGCATTAAAAGGATCTAAGGACCTAGCTTCTGCCCAGAATGAAAAACACTTCCATTTACTCGCATAAGTCTTCCTAGTATTGGACTTATGGGAGTCAAGAATGATATCATGGACAGGAAGAGAAATAAAGGGAAGCCTGGCTATGGTTGGAATTGGAGCAACCAAGCTGTGAGGTTGAGGGACTGAAGAGACTGGTGCGGCTTGCCCGTCAGATGGGTCAAAAGGTCTGGAAATGGTTCTAGATGCCAGGGCTGTTCCAGTAGATAACGGTGCAGAAACGGAAACCATACTTGTCAAGGCCAGTATGGAGTAATGAGGATAATTTTGGATCTCAATGCGGTTGCTTTCTGAATTAACTGCGGAATCAACAGAAAGGGGGGAAAAGCGTATAGAAGACCCCGAGGCCAATCGTGGACAAGAGCGTCTCTGGGGGGATGGCCTGGTAGAGGGAAGAGTGTGAAGAAGTCGAGTCACTTGCTGTTTTGAGGTGTTGCAAAAAGGTCGCAGCAAGGCTGGCCCCACTTCTGGAAAATTCTGTCTGCTACCGCCTGATTTAGAGACCACTCGTGAGGCATGAGAATTGTTCTGCTCAGTCTGTCCGCTATGATGTTGGACCTCCCGGGGATGTGCGTTGCTATCAGAAACCGTTGAGAGGAGATCGCCCACTGCCAAAGTCTGAGTGCTTCTCGACATAGGGGGTAGGACTTTGTTCTGCCCTGCTTGTTTATGTACCACACTACAGACATTATCCGTTTGAACTGCTATAGTCCCCGTGGGAAGAGAGTCCTGAAGGGCTTGCAATGATAAAAGCACTGCTTTCATCTCCAGGACATTTATGTGCAGGTGGCATTCTAATTGTTGCTATGTGCCCTGGACAGTCCTGCCCTGATAGTGCCCCCCCCACCCAATCAGGGAGGCATCCGTTGTCACTGTGGCAACTGGAGGGGGAAGAACAAAGGGTCTGCCCTGAAGAAGTTGAGGGGAGACCATCCACCAGGAGAGGTGTTTTTTGCAAGTTGGGGTTATCAATATGTTGTGAGTCATTGGGAGCTGTTGAAAGGACCACTGAGAAAAAAGCATCCATTGGAGAATTCTCATGTGGAATTGGGCTAAGGGGAGAAGGAGAATCGCCGCTGCCATGAGGCCTAATGTTTTCAGTACTAACTTGACTTGAATTCTGTTGGACTGAAACAGAAACTGAACATTCCGCCGTATGTCTTCTGTGGTGTTTAATACGGTGCCTATGAAGTTTATACATTGACAAGGTGACAAGGAGGATTTTGCAAAATTTATGGAATACCTAGTTTGTTGCAAATGCGAATGGTGTAATCCCTGGCTATGATAAGATGCTGCTTGGTGGTAGCGGTAATGAGCCAGTCGTCTAAATATGGAAACACCTGGAATCCTTTTTGTCTCAGGTGAGCCGTGACCACTGCCAAACATTTGGTGAACACCTGGGGGGCTGTGGTGAGACCAAAGGGCAGGGCTCTGAATTGGTAATGACTGGCTCCCAGCCGGAAGTGGAGAAACCTCCTGGAGCGCCTGTGTATCTTTACATGATAGTACGCATCCTGAAGGTCTAACGAGCACATCCAGTTGTCTCTGCCCAAGAAGGGCAGAATGGATTGCAGCGTTACCATCCGAAATTTTGTCTTCTGCACAGACTTGTTCAGTCTGCTGAGGTCCAAAATGGGTCTCCAGTCTCCTGTCTTTTTCGGTACCAAAAAGAACCTGGAGTAGATTCTGGATTCTAGCTGGTCTGCTTTTTTATCTCTAGCTGTGCCTGACCCCTTTGTCCGGGTGGTACGTCTGGGAGGGTCTTGGTGGTTGGATCAGAGGGGAAATGAAGGAGATTTTGTAACCCTCAGATATGATCGACTGTACCCATTTGTCTTGAGAAAGGGATTGCCAGGCTTCTGGGTACAGAGATAATCTTCCCCCAACTGCCTCCGAAGGTGGACAGTCGGGCAGCTTCTCAGGGATGCTGAAAGGGTTGGTCAGGGAAGGATTCCCTGGAACTCTGGTTCTGTGGACCCCCTCTGCCCCTGGGGCAGTGTCTATTATTGTTCCCCCCTCTGCCTCTGGAGGAAAGTTCACCACGTGCGGCAGGCGCAACTCCCTGTGGTTTGCGGAACCACATCTTTCCGCCCTTCTGACCTTTAGGGTATGGTTTAGATGGTGTGGAAAAGTGGACACCCACAGCAGAGAGAGTCTTACCATCTTGCTCGCACCTGGTGAGGGTATTCTTTACCTGAGGTCCAAACAACTCTGAACCATCAAAGGGAGTGTTGGTGAAGGACGCCTTGAAGGGATCAGCAAAATTACAGAGTCACATCCAGGCATGATGTCTTAACGCAACACCTGTGCCTGTGGCCCTACTCACTCCATCGGCTGCATAAGAGATAAGCCGCATGGAGGAGTTGGCAATAGAATTCAGGGTAGCCAGCTGGGAGTTAATCTTGTCCTGATACCCTGCAGCAGAAGGATCCTGTATGGTTTCACCCAGTTCTTTGAGCAAATCTCTCTGAAGGCAGGTGAAATGACATAAATAGTTCAGCGACCGCATGGCAAAGATTGCTGAAGTAAATGTCCACTTACCATACCTGTCCATAGTCCTGGACTCTTTATTAGGAGGATGAACAGGTACAGAAGGATCAGCTAATTCCTTCTTAGTGGCGGCTGCTACCACCATAGCATCTACTGATACACCTTTGGTCAGAAATGGTTTGTCTACCTGAGCAAAAATAAATTTAGAAGGCCTCCTAGGGGTAGGTTCCATCGATTCAGGAGCTGCCCACACCTTTCTGGCCACTACTTCCATCAGTGGGTCAAAAGGAGGGGACACCCAGGAGGTGGAAGGGTGAGACCCAAAAGCGTCAAGGTAAACCGACTCGTCCTCGGATGGTTTGAGGGTGGACCAATTCCCCCTCTGTTTCAGGATCTCTAGGATGTCTGAAAAGGAGACATCCTCAGAGGGGGATCTCGGGGAACCCTCCAACTCATCCAAGTCGGTGTCCGAAGTGATAGACTCGGGAGAGTCTACATGCTTCCTCTTGCACTTTCTTTTCCTAGGGGGTTCCCCTGAAGCTTCAGGGGAGGCCTCGGACGAAGAAGAGACACCCAAACTGGGTACCCTACACTTTGGATCTCTGCTATCAATTGCCAGAGGATGACCAGAGACTGTAACAGGCACTGTAGAGGGAGGAGCTGAAGGAACCAACCTTGGAGCGGACACCGGATCCAGCACGCTCCTCATCACCTCAAAGGCTCCCCTATCAGGCACAGAAGAAAGTCCTGGCTCTGAGGATACCAGGACAGCTCCTGGTGCTGACAGAGAAGGCTCTGAGAATGATGTCGGGGCCGAATTTACCAGCGCCAACGCTCCGAGAATGGGGTCGAACAAGGGTCCGATGCCACTCGCCCCCTCAGAGCCGACGGTGGAGTCCCGGCGCCCGGACCTCTCCAGGGACGGCACCAATGAAGAGGTCGGAGCCGACAACGCCGGGGCTGAAGGTGGTAGTATCGGCTCTGACGTGGCTAAGGTCCCGGTTCCGACAAACTCCGGCTCCGAGCTCAACTGAAGAGTCAGAGGAGGAATCAAAATTGGCACCGAGGGAGCCACAGTCTGGTGAGATGGGCTTTGGAGTATTTGGGCCAGTGCCTGAGACTTGAGGAGTCCACTGACCACCCTCTAAATGTCATGGTCGGACAGTCTGGATGACCTGGAGGAATGAGTCCTATGACTCCGCTCCGACAGTAAGGGCGATCCTGGAGCCGAACGAATGGACTCTACGGAGGGTGACCTAGAGTGCTTGTGCACTGTTGTCGGCTCCGATATGGGTTTCGGAGCGGGCAAAGTCTTGCTCGCATCGGATTCGACTGGAGCCGATGTCGGAGCGGTTTCGGTTCCACCAGCCGTCGACTCAAGAACTGGAGCTGAAGGTTTGGCGGGCTTGGACGACTTCCACGAGCCAGACTTAGATGGGGAGTCATCAGGCTTCAATAAGGCCCTCAAAATTAGCTTATTGCGGCGCTCCTGCAGGACTCTTGGACTAAATCCGTGACAAACGGAACAAGAGTCCTGCAGGTGCAAGGGTCCCAGGTAATAAACGCAAGAAGTGTGACCGTCTGTCAGAGACATCTTCTGACAGCACGAGTCACACTTCTTGAATCCTGAGACTTTAGTGTCTTTGGACATTATAGTGGACACTAACAATCTAACACAGTCAGCACACACAACTCACTCAAACACTCACACAAGGGGAGAAGTTAAAGGGCTGACTAGGAAAACAGACACACACCCACTCAATAAGGGCAAACTATAGGGATAACTATAAAAAAACTAAAGCCCGAAGGCCCGTTTATCAAATTGACTAAAGGAGGGGGGGGGGGCTTAATGAAAACTGTTAATAAGCTTTTAAGGGTAAGATAATGAACAGATAGGGAAAACTAACCTTAATTTTTTTAAAAATCCTCACAAAAAGAAAAAAAAATTTTTACACTGACCTGAGCCGGTAAAAACGCAACCTCACAGCGAAGCAGCAAACGAGATCTGGGGAGTTAGCGCATGGTATTGTGGGATATAGGGCTGCCTCGAGCCGGTAAAAATAGCTCTCGAGCTATAGTATAGGCCGAGTCGGAGCCGAGGATCGGCTCCGAACCCATCCAGTAAGAATGAAGGCGAGAATGACAACTTAACATTTGTATATTATCCCTAATGAGAATAACTGGGATCATACCACACATAATTTGAGGGGACCCATGCATGGAATAAAGCATTTAGGAGCTGCCTCTGTCCATTAATAGGACAGGGGACAGTTCTGGCATAAATTTTGTGTTTCCCAACCATAGATCTAAGTTGCGCTTGAAAACAGGCAGAGATGAATTTTGTTTTATACGGATGAGGAGTCTGTTGCAGAGTAGCAGTATCTTCTGTGAAATATACCTGTCCCTACAAACCATTCTGTTGATGTTGCAGAAGAGGTTTAGATCCCTAGATTGAGTATTTCTGATGTTATTTGACTTGCTGATGTGCAGTAAACCCATCAGTAATTGGTCAGAGGATGTTTTGCATGCCAGACACAGGTCACTTCTGTAGGATGCTGAGTATAGTGACATAGCTTTTAGCCAGTCCACATCGGGCATGTTGTTTATGCCTTGCATTATTTTAGTAAGGTATCTCTGTGGATTTTTCAGTTGTTGCATGTCTCTGGACAGATACATGGTAAAGGGGGCATTATATTCAATGATCAGCTTAATGAGGGCAGAGTAAAGGGGGACAATGGGATCCCTAGATCTAGATACAATCCCTTTGTTTATAAGCTGTGCAATATAGAAGGACTTTCTTACAACATAGAGACACATTGGTCAAATGTTAGGTCACTGTTCACATAAGTTCCTAAATCTCGAGCAACTGGGTCAATTCTTAGGGGTGTATTTTAAATATGGTACTTCCCTGGGATAGATGACTTCCCAAAGGATTCAATAATGCGTTTTTTGGCATTTAGTTTCAGACCATGATTTGAGTCAAACCTTCCTGCAGGCTGGTTAAGTCATCTGGCAATTCAATGACTGCTCCTAGTTTGCAGTCATCTGCAAACTTAGCTAGCCAGAGTCTTTTGTTATTGGCTTTTACTTCAGAAAAGTAGATGCCAAACAGGACAGGTCCCAGCACAGAACCCTGGGAAACTTGACTGGTGACTATTGTAATATTTATAATATCCATAACATTTATAGTTATAATATTTTGTTATAATAGTATTGTAGTACAAATGTGTAGCATTAAATGTATCTCTGTATGTAAATGCAAACTAAACCTTGTGAGAGAACATTGTTGAGAAGTTGCTCTGACTCAGATTAAACAATGACAATAATGGAGTTACCACTTGCTGTTCTGATCCATCAGCCATTTTAAAAATAACTAGGAAACAGTTAATTAAATATACTGTAACCTCAGCATTTATATTGCTCTCATTATTCATTGTGACAAGTAAGACATTTATAATGGGTTGTTGCTGAGGTGAGTGTATTCTTCAAAATTGTCAACATTATTATATTGCATGAATGCATCCTTACCTAGAAGGCAAATGTGCATCTTCAGCAAAAAAAAAAAAAAAAAAATCACTTGAGTGGGAGGTAAGTACAAAGAAAAAAAAAACACGTTTCGACCAGAGTACATTCTTCTATACAGAGTACAAAGTGCATTACCCCCATGTTTATATAAGCTCCTTACATATTAGTTTTTTCGCCTCACATTTCTTCTCTGTAATTGTTCTGTTCTTTGAAATATACAACTTTCTGATTGAGTTTCTTCTCTTACGTATCTTAGATTTGTCTTCTTATTTTAACTTTTATAAAGCATTCCCAGACTCCTCTTACTGCTGCTTTGGTTGCAACAGTATAAACAAACTCACAACATACCCAGCAACATCTCTTGCAAAATGTTAGCATCTGTTCATGTCATTGCTTTACCGTCTATAAGTCTTTTTGTGACAAAAGTATGGCATTTCACAATATGCCACATATACTTGTGCCATATATGACAGTGGTACCACAAATTCTGAATAGGTTATGGCCAACGTGTTTTACAGTAAGTGGTGATCATGGTCACTGTACATTTTCTGTTTAGGTTTCACAATTACCTTTACAAAGAAGATTAATGCATTTTGTAATTAAGCATTCTTTTTTCCTTATGTCTTTTGGCATTCTGTTCCCCTGCCAGCCACCAGCCCTACTTGTAAAGGAGCAATCCTTTTGTTTTCTTCCTATTGGCCAGTCAACCACAGTTCAGGTATGAGGTGGCCACTGGACAGCCATCATTATTGCTGGGTGTGTAGAGGGCTTTTTCTGAACTGACTCTCTGCCTCTTCTGCGAACAGAAATCATGCACTCTTCTGAAGCATAGCCTGCAGTACTGGTACTCCATGCATGCCTTCATACACCCAGCACAGCTATAGTGCAATACACTGCCTAGTAGGACCAGTGTGATGCCAATCAAGCAGGCTACTATAGCTCCTGTCCTTCAAGTGGTATTATGTAAGCAGCAATGTCTTGCCACAATCCTTCCCACAGGCTGGATAGAATGCCCTCTTCTACTCACTCCCAGTGGGTCCCCTAATTAAACTTGGGTCAGCTGGGGAACAGTCAGGGTTTTATTACTCTGCATACAGAACCAACGGTTCTGATCACTCAATATCATAACAGCAACATAATTAAGCTGATGTTTTACTATTAGTTTATACTCTTATTCATTAATCGTAACAGATGATTATGATTTCATTATTTTTACCGGAAATGTCTGCACAGTGAAGTAGAGGTACCTGCATATCTCCAACTCACTGGTACTCATCAGTATTTAAATACATTTCCAGCATGTAACCCAGCCATACAATAGTATAACATGCCAGACAAGTTGCTTTTAACTGTGGCACCCTAATGGCAGTCCCAGAATACAAGCCATATTGTGTTGGGCAGAAAATACATATCCTTAAATATCAATTCACATTCTAAAAACTGGGTTTGGATTACATGATGAAGAGCATCACTGATTGGGGCAGTGGCACCAGCAACATTTTTATATTAGACAAATAAAATTAACAACTACTGAAGTGGTTTACCCAGCTGACATTACCATTTTGGGGTATACTTTTGTCTTGAATCAATGTAATACCACTGCTAAAATGTAAAATAAAATAAATAAAATAATATTATCTGTAATGCTTGAAGAGTATATTTTTAACAAGCCATCTTCCCACAGCCCAATTTAAGTGACACATTCTCTGCCAGTTTCACAGTATGGCAGAAATGCTACCTTCTAGAAGTATATCTAAAGATGCACTACTCTGCATTTTAATATAAACTCATACTCATCCATATTTTTTATATATGCATCAACACTGAGAGTGATCTTCATCATCATTGTCTTCTACCGATTTCTGCAAGGGGTTGGGGTGATTTGTCAGCTGTCATCACCTCTCTGGATTAATCTCCTTTGAGTCTTATCTGACTGTTACATGCCGTTTCTCATGCAATACATCCATCTCTTGACTTGATGATCTCATCTCCTCTAGCCTTTTTCCCAACTTTTCCTAAATCTTCTTTACCAAATTGTCTTCTGCTTTCCTGCATATATGACTGAACCATCATAATCTGTTCTCTTTGACCTTCCAATTAGCGATACTTTGGTTTCTACCATGATCTCCTTATTTCTTTACCTGTCTCCACAGTTTATATCCCACTACCCATCTCAGGTACTTCATCACTTTAATCTTTCTCAACTGCTCCATCTTCACTGACCAGATTTCTGTGCTCTGCTGAAGCATTGGTCACATCACTGTTCTTTGGTATTTTTCTGTTTTGTACTACCCTTGACACTTTGTGCCAGCTGTCTACAGTATTTCTTAGTCTAGCTTTGACATCTTTATTCAGACTTCCCTTCTCTTCTAGCACACCTCTTAGATACTTGAAACTGTTAACTTGTCCCACTTTTTTGTCTGATATTTCAGTTTTGAACCTCTTCTAATTTCTTCCACTTGCTGCCATGATCACTGGCTTGTTTGTACTCCCTTTCATCCCAGGTGCCTTCAGTTCCACTGTCCTGTCCCCCATCATTTGCTGAAGCTCCTGTTTGGAGTTTGCGTCTTACAACTTTGTTGATCTGTCTCCTCAGTCCTGTTTGCTAGTGTAGTCCATCACCAGTATGAACAGGAGTGGGCTCAGATGAATTATGAGTCACTCCCACTGGGAACTCTTCTGTGAGTCTGAACATTGTTCGCACTTGTGTCATTACATCCTTGTACATGGCCTGCACTAAGTCTACCAATATTTCTGGGACTTTGAACAATTGTATGACCTCCAAAATCAGCTTTATTGAGACCTTGTCATATGCTTTCTCCAAGTCTAAGAATGCCCAATTGAGCTCCTTTCACATCTTCATCTCCAATTTCTTCTGCACTATCTGCCTCATAACAAACTTTGGGTTGGTTTTGCTACATACTGATCTGAATCCAAACTATTAATCGCCCATTTACATTATGCTACTCTGTGTATTCCTTTGTCCTTCACCCTTTCTAGTACTTTCATGTGGTGTAACAGGAATCTGAAACCTTTGTACTGCCTGCAGCTGCGAATATCTTGTTTGCTGACGTACTCTGGCTTCTTCCACAGTTATTAGAGGTGTACCTTTCTCTCCATACAGTGATGAGTACCCTCACGAGTCATTTGTCCCCTAATGCACCCAACATCTTGCCATGACTTTAACTGAGCCTTCCATTTCCTTTGAATTAATTTTCCTTAGTGCACTTCATACTTATGTTATGGTGGCTTCTTCTTCCTCTTTCATTATAGGTGATGCATGTGTCATTACATCTTCAGTGGGGTTTTCTTCATGCAGTAGCTTCTTGACGTACTCCCTCCAGCTGCCTTTGATATCCTCTTGCATTGTGGGCAGAATGTTACTGTCATCCATTATGAAAGGTGTCTGCTGACTATCTTTTTTATCTTTCTGTTATTGCCTTGCAATCTGATACACCTTCCATGTGCCATCTGCTGAATCAGTTTTCAGCAGCTGGCAGAGTTTCCCTGACACCTTGTTCTTTGCCATTCTGACTAGTCTGTTAGTCTGTTAGCCATCCAGTATTCCTTCTTAACTTTGTCTGCTTTCTCTGTCTCCCACTTCCTCCTGCACTCCATTCTTTTGATAACTGGATATCTGCAATCCACCATCAGCTTTCCTTCTGTACCTTATTGTCATATCTGGTTCAGCCACATATCTGTTCTGTCGTGTTCACACATGCTGTTTCAGGACTGACATTCATCTTCAGCTCACCTTGTTTCCTTTTCTTCCTGAGGTTCTAGAGCCTTGAGTACTTCCTTGAACTTCCATGTTTTTGCTCCAGTCAGTCTCAGTTAACCTTAGAACTTTCTGTTACTACTGCTTACATCTGATCGTGGTCAACAGTGGTTTATACTGGGGCCACTCTGTTTCAATGGGGACAACTTTGTAGTCTTTGATTTGAACCAAATGTTCTTTCATTATTATGAGGAAGTCTACCTGAGTTACATGTTGGGCACTCTTGTATGTGATCTTGTGACTCTGTCTGTTGACAAACAGTGTGTTTGCCACCATTGAGGCATTTGACACAGGGAAGTCTAGAATGACCTCTCATACATTTATCATATCTTGTTATTGTCTGTCCAGATATGACCATCCAGGTCTCCCATTATCAAGACCAGCTCCTTTTGTTCTGATTTATCAAGGAGGTCCTGCAACTGTGGCCTAAATGCCCTCTTTTCCTTGCCATTACAGCCTTGCTGTGGAGCACAGACTGAGATCATGAAGATTTTTCTATCTCTACAATGGAGTATGATTTCTATGAACCTGTCACTGATTCTTCTGATGTTATCCCTCACTGTCTTTTGAAGACACTCTCTACACAATTCCCACATTATTTCAAGTCTGTCATCCCCTTGAGTACTAGGCTCTGGATCCCAGGCCAAGACATTTTGCTCATCTGCCATTCTACCTTGTCACCTGGCACACAGAATATCCAGTCTCCTCCATAACATTATGTGATTCACTTACAAGTTATATCCTGTAAATGAAACTATATCTCTCAAATGGACAGATTTTTGCCTTGTAATTTCCATTTGTTCTGCATAAAATGTGTGGTTTTCTGGTAAATCTTTGAGGATTAAATTCAATAAATAATGATAGACGTTTATGTTTCAGACTTCATGTCCTTCAGAAAATGCATACTAATACAAAACCGGTTACTTTAGTCACTTTCCAAGTTTGTAAGAGCAATATTTAAATCCTGATGCTGGGTCTTTCTACCCCACACCCCATTTTTTTCATTCTGTCCAGAATTCTTGCAGTGAGAGGTTAAGAAGCTTGAATGGAACTATATTACTAAGACTAATGTTAACGTGATACAGAGGCAGTTTTTTAAACGAATGCACATTTCTTAGTAAGTAAATATTAATAATAATATTATTAATATTAACATAGGGACACAACGACCCATTTTAGTAAACTTTTTTAATTCTATTTTTTTGACATTTTTGCTCATGAAAGGTTCTGCACTTCATTATTTTATTATTTTAGTGTTTACATGGACACTGGTTTTGTATGCATTCTGAACTAAACAGTACATCTATGACAATAACAATAACTTGGTGCAATCATTATAACATAACCTTTTAGCATTTGACATATAGTGTGGCACTAATTTTTTTTAAGTCAGGTTTGTTGCTGTAACATTGATCTCCATTGGCAAGCTGATCCATATTTTAGCCATACAGTTTTAGAAAAGTGCATTGATATATTGATTATGGCTTCTTTTAATATAAGCTGTGTCCCAGAAGACCACAGATTCCTGGGTGGAGAGTACCAGTTTAAGAATGGAAGGTTCTGGAAAAGTTTTGAAGGAAGTAGGCAAAACAGAGAGAAAAGAAGAACCAGGTTAAGCTTAAGTGTGAATTGTACTTAATTCAGATTCTTGTATAGGTTGCAATGATGGGTTCTGGAAGGGACTTGGAGTGGGAATTTAGAACATTAATTGCAAACATTTACTGGTTTAGAGGCAAGAGACCAGTTAGCATCACACAGTTTGGAGAAAAGAATGGAGGACAAAAGTTTGTTTCCATAGTTTGGTAGTAAGCAGTGTATAAAGTGGAGCAAAGAGTAAATGCTGAAGCCAGTTGCCATTTTAAAGTTGGTTTTTTGACATGATGAATGAATAAAAGAAATATGCTTTTTTTTATATATCAGTTCAGGCACAGTGAACTAGCCATACTTTCTTTGGCAAACACAGTTAATCTCAAATGCAGTGTTTCTTTTGATTCAGCTACAATATTCCTTACACATGAATCTGAAAAATTCAGTTCATTTGAGTACAAGTGTCTCTTACACACAGGGTTTGCAAGTTCAGTTAAACTTAGATGAAAGTCTCTTTGCATAGAGTTTTTGTAAAATAGCTGTCCAGAAAGAGACAAACAAACAAACAAACATACACAGTGAATTTCTGGGCCTTTGTCTTTTTCTGAAAAGATTTCAAGCCCACATAAACTAAAGCACTGCTGGTGATTCCCTGCTAATTCTTCCCACCCATGCTATACTTTGTTGATCTGCTTTTTAAACCTGGTGATTTTAAGCTGCCCACCCCTACTGTAAATTGAGCTTAATAAATCCCTCCCTTTCTACACTGCTGTTGATATGTTGAAGTATTTATTTGCCTTTTCTTGTGCTTATATTGAAAAATGCATTTACCTCTCATTGTCTGTTCTACTGATTTACTTGATCTGAATCCATTGTCCAGCTAGCTATTGGATAAAGTAGAGTTATTTTTACACTCTAGAAAGCATTTATTTTTACATCAAGAGGTCAGTGGATTTTACATCTAGTGCACTAGGAGGTAGCTTGGTATGTTTAGGTTGGGGAAACACTTGATATTTCTGCATGTAGTTTTATTGGCTTGAGGGCTTATTAATCAGCTTATCTTGTTTTTAGTTCCTTTATAAATTCTGTACAATTGCGTGGCTTTTGGTTCATTTATACAAAGTGAAGTACTTTTATTGAATAATCACACTTTTATAATCTGTTTAAACTACACTGCTGTATCTATATCTTTAAGTTTGTCTTTGGTAGTGTTTCATATCTTTTAAGTTTGTTTGCAGTAGCTTTTCATTCTGGACACTCCTTTACTGTTCTTTTACGTTAGGAGGATGGGGATTATTCATCTAGTGGCAGTAAGTGTTTACCTGGTCTATCTGAGCTGGGAACACACAAAAGGCTCTTAGTATTTTTTGCACTTCTCTTATATGCTGTGCTTCAGCAGTTTAAAAAATGTACTGTCTCCTGCTGCTTTAAGTAGTTAATTGCACTGCATTACATTGTATTTGTTAGCTGTAGGGCAGTTGTAGGCAGTTTGTGCAGTCTTGTTACACTTGGGCTCCAAGCACGCTATTGTACATTAAGAAGGTGCTTTTCTTGGGTCTGTATTAAAATCACGAATGCTTACTTACCCGAACACCTAAACGCTGACACATATTCCGTGAACCGCAATAATACCGAATGCCCTAAACTGTGAAATTCAAAAACTCGAAATGTCATAGTTGTCCCATCCCACCGCCCGCTACATACTACCTACACAAACAAACTAAATAAACCACATACATACACTAACCAAAACCCTACCTCTAACCCTAAACTAAACCCTACTTCTAACCCTACACTAAATATTGCATATACCACCATGTATGCACTTAACTTAGCCTGCACCCTAACCCTAAGGTCCGTAACTATCGCACACTTACCTTAGAAAACTATACCCAAACAAACTAAATAATCCACACACATACACTTAATAAAACCCTATTTCTAACCCTACACTAAATCTAACATACTTTACCATCTATGCACTTACCTTAACCTGCACCATAACCCTAAGGTCCGTAACTATCGCACACTTACCTTACGGAGCTATACCGCAGAAGGGCCAACCATGACGATTCGATGTTTCAGATTTCGTGCTTCAGGACGATCAATGTTTTCGTGGTTCGATGAAGATGTGTTGGTGTTTAGGTATCCGGGTAAGTAAATGTTCGTTCTTTTAATATAGACCCGTTTTCTTCACCCGTGTGACAGAAGTGTGCTGATCTAACTTGTATGAGTTGACGATTTCTGGTGGAGGGTTTACTGTGTGCTTTCCTGATTGGTAGTTAACTTAAAACTTGTTTCTCTTTGCTCGTATTTAAGCCTCACTTTTGTGTGGGTTTTGACATATATACTTACAGCTGCTTGTCATTTGCTGACTTTGTTACTGATTGCTGAGTATGTGCTTTCATCTGCAGCAATCCACTACTGAAAAGAAAAAAATAAGCATTTTTGCACTTCTCTTATATACTGTGACTGTACTTTAGCAGTTTCTTAAGCTATTTGCTGTTAGTTTTGCACTTCATAGCAAAAAAAAAAAAACACTGTACTGTCTACTGCTGTTTTAAGTAGTTAATTGCACTGTATTACATTGTATCTGTTAGATGTAGGGCTGCTGTAGGTACTTTTTGTGGTCTTGTTACACTTGGACTCCAAACCAGCATTTCTACATTAAGGTGTTTTTCTGCACCCTTGTGGACAGGTTTGATGATCTAACCTGTCTGATTTGGGGATTGCTGGTGAAAGGCTTATTGTCTGCTTTCCTGATTGATAGTTAGCTCAAAACTTGTTTCCCTTTGCTTGTATTTAAGCCTCGTGTTTGCACTGTGCTGCTCTTCATTTAGTGGTGGTTAGCAGTGCCCTGTATAGACACAAAAGCCTAGAAGCTCAGTTTTTCCCCTAAACAGCTGTCAGTAAAACCCTTCCAAGCTTTTCTGCTGCTCTAGGAGCAATTAAGTTATGCAGTGATCAACACTGCTTTATTGATCATCCTTAGCCTACACAAAATATAGGCCCCCTCTTGTAGTCTTGGCTCTACCAGCACAGTCCTGTCAAATTAACCCATTCCCTTCCCTAATAAAGCATACAGTAAGAGGCTGCTATCATGGACAGGCAGTTTCCCATCATCTCTCTCTCACCAGCCTGATAGACATGAATGCACTTTTAATCACTCTCTTTTTTAAATAAAACAGTATGAATTAATTAAAGTGATGCCAATATTGCCGTTCATATATACGGCTTGCACTAAATGAATACATGGCAAACCGTATGTCTAGCTCCGGTTTGTTACTGCAAAATAATTTAATACATAATGATGCATCAAAAAGTAGGTGTAGCCATCCACTTAATTCATTTCTGTAAAATAAATAAAATATCTAATTGTATAAAATGTATAAAATAATGTAATATATGAAACCAAGCGCAAAGATTGTATTCATTTAGTGCAAAATAGAGAGTGATTAAAAGTGCATTCTTGCACAATAATTACTAACATAAAAACAACGTTATATGGTTTACATTATTAGATCAGATTGCAATCTTTGTTGTGAGTCATTTGTTGTTAGTTTCCTAGCAATGGCAATGACAATATTTAAATGTAACGACAGTTTTAATTCTGTTTGTCTGAAGAAGTCCCACAAAACTGTACTGCTGGTAATTAAAGTTTTTTTCCTTATTAAAAACTATTTGCGATTTACTGGATTAATTTTTGGATATTTTAAGAGTGCCATCTCAGTTCACTGAACTTTTTATGTGCAAGACTATTTCAGTTTGTTTTCACTAGTTTTTGCAGTCTCTATTGTTCTAGGTTGTCAGCACACACACACTTCCCAGACTAAATAAGGACATGACACATAAACCCAGATATGTGGAGGTGCTCACTAGTAACTTACCAAAAGATCAGAGGCCTTCCAAATGGAAACCACTTACACACATAACAATGCAAAAAACAACCACAACACAGAACAACACACACACCAGTATCTTAACAAATAATCCCATAAGGCTTAACACCACAAAACCTAATGTATTGGTTATATGTAGCTCCATTGTGAAACAAATCGATGTTCCCCTCACCAGGCTGGATAAGGAGCAGGTTACAGTTAGATGCCTGTCAGTTGTCAGGATCCATCAAGTAACTCAACCACAAGTACCGACATGACTCCAGCATAGTCCATATGTTGGGTTGAATGACTTGAGATGTACCTCACTTGACTATATGAACAGAGACATGACTGAGCTTTCAGATTATGTGTCACAGGCAGGTATATGCCTAGCCTTAAGCAGCATTCTACCTTCTCCAAGGATGATGCTACAGTACAAACAAAAAATACTGACTTTAACAATTGGCTTAGCTTCTGGTGTCAGTCCAAGGGGATCCAATATCTGTCAGCCTGGGAAGACATGGTTGACAGGCCATGCTGATTTGCCAGAGATGGTCTGCACCTGTCTTCTCTTGGCTTTTGGATTCTGGCAAAGGTATTAGCTATCCCTATTGTGCCTTTTTTAAGCAGTGTCAAAATAACCAACCTCCCAACACAAAATCCTCTCTAGATAAACTCAAAGTACTGCTGTTTAATGCTAGGTGTCTAAACAAGAAACTGCACTCCCTGGAAGCACTCCTCACTTTGGAAGATGGTGGCATCTGTGCATGGTTCAAAGATGTGGAAATCACCTGACTGTGCAGGGCTACAAAGCCTTCTGTACATTCAAACCACAAACTGAGCATGAAAGAACCAAAGGAGGAAGTGTATCCATCTTCATTAAGAATAAGTACATCTTGAGATTGGTCAAACAGCATGACTCTCTTGAGCTACTCCATGCCCAATTAACTATAGGCAAAGCCCCCTAACACATCATAGGTATCTATAGGTCCCCCATCATGAAACAGGAAAAGCATACCACATACCTGGATTTACTAGAGTCACTTGCCATACAGCCCAACACCTTACTCATGGGTGGTTTTAATTATCCTATCATCAACTGGGAAACATGCATGCCCACAAACATGCTGAATTAGAGATTCTTGGACTTTGTCAATGCAAATGCTCTGGAACAAATAGGAAGCACACCCACAAAAGGCTCAAATGTCCTGGACATAGTACTTATTAACATGGGAGAGAATTTCATCTACTCCATGTGATGTCCTCCCTGGTAAGAATGGACAATAAATCAGTTTCATTTGATGTAATTATAAGACCAAATACCCTATCAAGTTCAAAAATGCTTAAGAATTTTTCTAAGACAAATTAGCTCCTACTAAGTGATGGTATAAGAAGTTTCAAAGCCCCCTTGAACAAAAAAAGCAGTTGTATAGAATCAGCTGTACCTGAAAACATTAAAACCAGGTCTTGCCAAAAAAAACAAGCTATCCTAGTGGACAGCTAGTATAAATAGGATATACAACAAGGGAAATAAACTAATGTCCAAGAACAAGAGGGAACTGGCTCAATAGAGGAAGAACTCCCTCTCTAGCTTAAACAAATGAATTAGAGATCTTGTCAAGTCCTCCAAAGCTAATTACAAAGTAAAAATAGCCTCCCTAGCTAAGGATAATCACAAGGCATTCTTTAACTACATCTGAAATCTAAAAGGGAACACCCATACTCAACCAGAGGTAATAGCCAACCTGCTAGCTGACAGATATGGGGCAAACTGCACCCCTCCGTCCCCTACAGTCATCCGGAAAGTATACCTGCCACCATTCCTCAGCCTATTATTGCAAGAGATTATGTCATCTTGACACTCTCCAAGGCCCAAAATAAGGCATCAATGGGAACAGACAACATCCCAGTTGCCTTTTAAACAACTTAAAACATGAACTAGCTATCCCTGTTTACCACAGCCTGTGAACTAGCTATGTTCCAGTGGAATGGAGGACAGCAGCAGTAATCTCTCTGCACAAAGGGGGACCATCAAGCGACAGTGGGAATTATAGGCCCATAAGCTTGTCTAGCCTCATCTGCAAGGCCATGGAAACTTTCATTGTGGACTTTATTAACAAGGACATAGGTAATCTCCAAACTCTGGACTCGACCCAGTTCAGATTTTGTAAAGGTAGACCGTGACTGTTAAACATGGTTGACTTCTTTGAGAAAGTCACCAAGTTCCTGGACGAGGGTAAGACAGGGCATTCCACCTATCTTGACCTAGCCAAGGTATTTGACACAATCCCCCACTCAGGTATTATAGAGAAACTCTCCCAATTGGGAATTAACCCCTACATTTCCAGATGGATAGCTAACTGGCCCACCAACAGGACACATACTGTCAAAGTGAGTGACTTCACCTCTAGCAAAAGACCAGTCACCAGAAGTGTACCACAGGGTTTTGTGCCAGGCCCCTTACTGTTTGGAATTTATTTCTCAGAAGTCCAGGCAAACTTAGATGGCCTGTGGTTGCAAATCGGGAGCAATATTTGAGTCCCTCAATGATGTTAATATACTGCAGATAAGGTTAACGCAGACAAATGATTGGTGCCACAGTCAGAGATTAAAGCTAAATGCAAAAAATGCATTATTATTCCCTTTGGGAAAGCTGACATCCCTGCTAATTACATTATATATAGCACCCCCCTAAGTGTAGACCCAGTGATATGTGATCTGAGTAGTCAGGTTGATAGCAACCTGATGTTTAACCACTACGTATCCACAGTAGTAAGAAAATCCTTCCATGTGGCACATCTTATAAATAAAGGCTTCACACCTAGATCTAATGATGTTATAATTACATTATACTTGGCCCTCATCAGACCAATAATTGAATACAATGCTCCCTTTTTGCATATACTTAACCAGACAGCTGCAACAATTGGAGAGACCACAGAGGCTTCTCACCAAGAAATTACAAGTCTTATGCAGAAGGATTGAAAGCCCTATCACTGTATTCTGTCTCCTATCAGGTTGCTAAGGGGTGACCTGTGCTTGGTTTACAAGGCAGTCTCTGACTCAGCCCTGATGGAAATGCTACACATTTATAAATCAAACTGCACAAAGGTCACTTGCTCCAGGGATCTTAACCTAACTTCTGACATGAACAGGTCATGCTGGAGAGACAGATACATCTCCCAGAGACTGACACAAGCTTCCAGTTCATGTGAAACAGAGCTCCTCCCTGACCCTCTTCAAACACAGCCTAGGTCAATGGATGGGTGACCGCAAATTCAGTCCTGGGGTGGGGCCATATCTCTCCTAGACAGAGAATTCATTATGAACTTCACTCACCAAACTTATAATTGGGGCAATTCAGGATAAATATGGCTAGGCTTGTAAGGGCTCTAGGGCCATTAACCTAGCAACCTTCTAAGAACCTATGAAACTAAGAACCTATGAACAGTACATAGAGACCACAGAGTCAGCATTAATGCCATGCTTCTCTTTACAGTTCTGTACAAGCAAGGATAAAATGATACACCTTTTTCATGCTCTTCCACACAGGTAGGATTAGGAATACCTCTATGTGGATTCTACTCTACAGGGTAACAGCTCTTCCCCCTCGCAGATGAACCTTCCAGAGTGCCTACCTTTTAGTATGCATGACTCCTTCCAGAGTCCTTGTCATACCTCTCAACTGTACAAATTTTCACAGAATGATCAGAGTTTTGCCTCATAGTTTTGGTCTGTTCCTCATAAAATGTGTGGTTTTCTGGAAAATCATTGAGGACTGAAGTCAATAAACAGTGGCAGACATTTGAGTTTCAGACCTCATATCATTCAGAAAATGCATACAAAAGTAAAAACCTGTTATTCCAGCAACGTTCTAAGTTTATAAGAGCAATATTTAAAATCTGTCCCTATTTTCTGGGGCCTTGGTGCCCCCATTATTTTTGGCTTTGTCAGATTTCTTGCTCTAGGAAGTTGAGAGGTGTGCCTCTTCAGACCCCAAAATTGTGACTCTGTTGAGTATCAGGCACTGGGCCTTAAATAGCGTTATTCACATCTGTTACTCATTAGTCCTTGCTCACTTCTAACATGTCTTCTTCTTTCAGAGTAATTAATTTAAAAGACTAGTACTCAGCAGACATCACTATGCCACTTCACCCACCCAACATGGAGCCATCAGTTTGAGCCCTAGCGCATAGGCTACATGTCTTGGCAGCCCGTCTGCTCTCACGTGGTTGTGGTTTGATTGATGCATGATGTTAAAACTGAAGGGCTGTAGAGCAAATGCTCATCAAGACAACTATCCTTTAGTCAGTACAGTCAGGGAGGGTATGATTTGTGATAAGCACAACTTCCCCTCCTGTGATGTAATATTTAAGTATGGGGATGGCTTGCATAATGAATAATCAGTCTTTTTCTATACCCAAATAGTATTTCTTGGCAGAACTTAGCTTTTTGCTAATGTTGCAGATAGGGTGTTCCTCCCTATCTACAACCCGAGACAAAACTGCACCAATACCTGTCTCAGAGTCATCTGTAGATATTATCAATTTTTTTTTAAGTCTTAGGCTATTGGAAATGGCTGTCAGTTTATCATATTTTAGTTGCCCAAAAGTTTGTTCCCATTTCATTTGTGTATTTCACCTTCAGATATGTCAGGGTGAAAACAACAGTGGCAAAAGCAAGGATAAACTGCTGATAATAGCTGGAAAGGCCAAAACAATTTACTTGCTTTTTAATGATTAGCAGTTGACAGTTTCACACTGCTTCAAATTTTCAGTCTGATTTCACTATCTCTCTGCCTGTTACCTGGCTCAAAAAGTGGGTTTATGCAATACCTAACTTGCACTTAGCTGGAATGGACATCAATCCAACTTAACACAAAGAATTGAAAATGCTCAGTAGAGACCAAAACAGGACTCTATAATGGATGAGTCCATCTCGTGTAGAAATACTATTTTTTCTAAGTACTGGAGCTAGTGGACTTTGTCTGTATTGGTAGAAGCATTTGGATAAGGTTAAAGTGGCAGAAATATAGCCTTGCCCAATTTCTCAGTCAATTTGCCCACTCAAGGCATGGGATAGGAATCATATCTAGCTGTTCTACTTAGCTTACTGAAGTTGTTGTAGAACCTTATAGGGCCATCACGTATGAGGTCCAGAACAGCTATTCCACTCATGCTGTGATTCCTAAATAACCCCAAGTTTAAGCATTTTCCTTACTTCATGTCTAACTGTTTGGCATTGGGATTGGTATTCAGTATGGTTTTAAGTGCACTCTCTCCAGGCAGAGTTTCTATGTTGCACTGAAGGAAACTGTTTTTACCAGACAGTTCTGAGGAGATATCCTTATTTCTGAGTGCATTCTTGTTTCTGTAACCCTTTTAGTGTCTCTCCCATTCTGACTTCAGCACATATTGTGAAAACCTTAACTTTCAAGCGAAACTACCCTTCTTGTACACTACCGATAACTGTTGGAATTCTGTGCAATAATGTACTGTTTTAGATTTGTAAAATGTTTTTGGTGTTATGTTTGTAATGATTTGCTCTGGTGTAGTAATATCTGTTGTAATGCTTATTGTGATGCTTTGCACATTGAGACTGGAAAAACAAAATTTAGTTCAGTTTGCACTGCTGTGTGGAGTCTGAATGACAATAAAGTTCATTTTTACTTTCACTTTGACTTTGACTTTTCTTCTGGAAGCATACTAGAGAAATTTCAGTTTCTCCCCATAGTTTCATAACATTTATGTGGTAGTGCTTTCCTGGCCTCATTTTTCCTATCTGTCTCATATTATAATTCACTTGTAACTTCAGAAAGGACTTGCTGTTTTGCAAGAAACTAGTTTATAGCAGCTGGTAATACACAAGTAATTTATCTGCTAGTTTGAACTCTCTAAGATGAGTATTTCTGTGTTCTCTCGTTTGCCTCTTGTGTCGTCTCCTTATGGTACTCTGCTACAGATATTACATTACTTAACTTACCCTACAGATCCATAAAATACCCTATCGTGCTGTTAAAGGGGTGCTTTATTGCTTTCATGTTTCCTTTGCTATATCAGAATTGTTTGCCATACAGCAGTTCAAATTATGTGATCCATCTGAGGTTTGAGGTACATATTTTTCAGGAAAGAGGATATATGGCAACAGTAGATCCCAGCTCTTCCTATCTAGCTCTGTAGCCTTTTATAATGCAGACTTTAAAGTTTTGTTAAAGCATTCATATTGCCTATCTGTTTGAGGGTAGAATACACGTCCTCATATGTTTCACTTCAAAACACTGGAAAAGTTCATATGTTACTCTAGACATGAATGATATTTCCCAGTCAGTAAGAATTTCTCAATTAACTCCTCCCCAAGAAAAGATCATTACTAGTTATTTTGCTATGGACTAGGTTTTGACTCTTCGAAGGTGTACTACCTCAACAAAATGATGTTGTAAGATCAGTAATTGCTAGGATAAACTGACAACCATTATTCAGTTTTACAAGTTAATCCACAATGCCCATTGATATGAGTTCAAATGATGCCGCTACAGTGGACAAGGATTATTAGAGGATTCTTAAATCCTGAATTTGTGTTGTCTTTTGAAATTTTGGGCTAGGCTGCACAAATGTTTTCTAAGTTTTTCATAAGAGTATGTCAAAAATCTACCAAGACTCTGTTCTTGAATCCAAAATTCCTAGCAATTCTCTTCCTTCTACTACTGTAATATATTTCATGAGTTTGGTTCATAGGTTCATAGGTTCATACTAGGCTATCTGCCCTAGGGCATTTATAAGCCTAGCCAGAGTGTGTTTGGCTTTCGCCACCCATTTTAAATTTATTTTGCTATGCCCTTTTTCGAGGTTAGTATACTGTGCCTCTGTCTAACAGTGACACAGAAGTGATATCCGGGGAAAACCTACGATCTCCCATCCACTCATCAAGATTCCTCTTGAAGAGAGTCAATGAGGGACTCTGCCTAACCTGGACTGGGATTTTATTCCAAAGTGAAGGGAGCCTCTGGGTTATGAATCTGTCCCTCCAGCATGTCCTATTTATTTCAGTGCTGAGGTTCAAGTCTCTTGAGCGTAGCTCGATGGGATTTGGATTTTCTGAGGTGCAGCATGTCCATTAATTCCGGGTTGGACATGGCTTTATATGTCAGGCACAGATCGCCTCTGAGCAGGCTGTATGCCACTGAGTAGAGCTGGAGTTTCTTTAACCGGGCAGCATATGGCATCTGTTTGAGCCCTTTGATTCTCTTGGTGAGGTACTTTTGGGGTCTTTCCAGTTGCTGCAGGTGTCTGGTAAGGTACATCCCAAAATGACAGCATAACGACTGAATGCAGATTTAGTCATCTAGATGTTTCCAGTTCGGTCTTATTGCATTCTTTTTGCACATATTTATGCACATTTTGTTAAACATAAAGCTGAGTAGGGTTAACCATTTTACAGGTAGTATTTTTGTCATTAACTGGCCAATATTTAACTAGATGTCTTTTTCTATAGCATTTAAAGCAAACTGCTTCAAATGATATTTTCTTGGCTAAAAGCAAGTAAGCATACTTATCTGAAAGCTTATTATTGGCGCTTTGGTCATGCAAGTTTGGCTTAGAATCTACAAGTACGTTTAGTAGTAAATTTTCTACTTCAATATTATCTGTGCAGAAGACTTAGGGTCACTCTTGGCTACCCACTTTCTTAAGTTACTAGAGAGTGCTCTCTTATATTTATCTAAAACCAAAATTCCCAAAGTTTTTTCTCAGAGTTTCAAAATATGTTTTAAAACAGCTATTTGTGGTCTTACTGGTCTACCCTTACTGAATATCAGTTATGAAACCTAGGGGGTCATACCTTTCAAACTCATACTGCGATAAATCTGGATAAAGCCTAAAATAATGGGTAGGACAAAGGCCCAAAACAGGGACAGATTTAAATATTGCTCTTATAAACTTAGAAAGTTGCTGGGATAACAGGACTTGCATTAGCTTGCATTTTCTGAAAGACATGAAGTCTGAAACTCATATTTATGTAATTATTTAGTGACTTCTATCCTTAGTGATTTGTCAGAAAACCATACATTTTATGAAGAACAGACCAAAAATATGAGGTAAAAAATCTGGACAGTCTGTGAAAATCTGGACAGCTGAGAGGTGTGAAGGGACTGTACTTCAGGCAAGACCCCAGTCATTCTTGAAATTTCTTGTTTTACTTTCTGGTATTCAAGTGCATCAGTCTTCCAACTCCATGTTAAGTTCTCCAGTCAGGTGGGATGATAGAATTCTCTCCTGTTTGGTCGAAGGCCCATTCTCCCTAGCTACATACATTTCAAATGGCACTGGGTAAGCCTCAACATCATCCTGTGATCCAGGCTTCTCTGAGATTGTCCTGGACTTAAAGAATTCCAATGGGGGGTGGGTAACTGGTTGGTCAAAGTTGACATCCATTGTTAAAGGCTCAGTGGCTGCATGTTTCCTGAAGATTGACCAAGTGCTAATCATTAGCTATATTTCTTTCCTGAAGACGACTAAATGCTGTTCAGTTGGCTCTTGAAAGGCTGTGGTAGATTTTATTAAGGCCTCAAACATTTCTCCATTTTTCTTCCAGAACTCAGTAGCTACAGTCAGTATGCACAGAAGTTTTTCTCACCACTAAGCCAAATATAACAAGCTTATCAACGTAGCACAAATTCTTATGTAAGAAGTTAGTAGTTTAATACTCTGGCAGTCAAATTCCGGAGTGGAATATCACTCATATTAAGCAAGCAGCTTGGGAAAACTGCAATATAGGGAAGGGTTGCAATTTTTACCTGCATTCTTTATTAGTGTAGCAAAAAAATATATGCTAAAACCAGTTGTTACCATTTTAGGGTCAATTTATTTACAAGTGAATAACAAAATAAATATATGCTTCTTTGACAGCATGAACTCAGGCATAGTAAATTAACTTCAGTAATTTAAGCAAAAACCGTTCAACTGGAATGCAGTGTTTATCTAGATTCAAACAAAATATTACTTTATATACAGGGTTCTGGTAACTTCATTTCAATTCAGATACAATTTTCCCTTGCACAAAGGGTTTGATAGGTTCAGGTAAATTCAGATGCAATGCTCCAAGAGACAGAGTTTTGGCAAGATAGCTTGCCAGAAACAAGCAAGCAATGCTTACAGAGACCACAAAGGCAGAGTTAAATCCAAGCGGTTTCTTCTAAAATTTCCATACAGACAGGGATAAACTGAAGTACCTTTTCCCCTACACTTCCACAAAGACAGGTATACCTTTTCATCTCTCTAGGATAATAGCACTTCTCTCTCAGAGGAATACTCTCTAAACTGTCTTCCTTCTTGTACAGATAATTCCTTCCTATGTCCCCCTGAGACTGCCTTCAGAACAAAAAGATAACACATCTGGTGAGAGCAAGATGCTGGTCTTTAAATAGCCCTATATGCATTTGCCCCTAATTAAGTTCCTCCTGCCTGCTTGTTTCTGAGTTAGCTCCCTTAAAAGGACAGTGGCCAACGACCACCACTATGCCACACATGACATAAAGGTCTAAGTTGTTGAGTGCAGGTTTTTACTACAGAATTTATGTGCTTATCTAGAGTTAGTGTTTTATTACCTGTGATTTTAAACTAATATGGCTCCATTGTTAGTGGAGATGGAGTAGGTTGATGAATGAGTATTTCTGTAGTAGCTGCTGCAGAAGAGTACTGATTTAGTTTTATGAGCATTTAGTACGAGATTAGCTTCCCTAAACCAGAAAATCCTGCTATAGCATACCATTGGCAATAATGAAGAACTTATCATTAGACGGCAGAGCTGTGTCATCTACACATTGTACTGTTCTACTGTTGTGACACTGAAATTAGTGAAGTTTACAATAAGACAGAACTGATGTGGGTCAGATATTGAGCCCTAGGCACATCTCTGCTTATATGTACTTTAATGGAATAAATGGAATTCATCAAACTCTGCATTTACAATGTTTCTGATAAATAGCAACCACTTCAAACCACTTCAGGGAAAAGTTCTGCAGACCTATTGTGCCAGTCTGTTTATAAGCCATTTAGAACCAATTGTCATGAATACCTTACGTCAAGAAGCAAGGAAGGCATGACTTCAGCATTCTTGAACCCAAGGTCAGCAAACTGAAGATCTGTACTGACCAGAAAACTCTTTTCTGAAAATAATGTTGAGCTTGGTTAATGGTGGAATAGTTCCTGATATAGTGAGCTAGTTGAAAACTAACTACCCTTTGTAGAATTGCATGTATGCTGTTTAGAACAGTGATTGGTCTATAACTGCTTCTGTAGAAGGACCTGTGTGTGGAAAGGTATTCGAAAAGCTTTTCTCCAAAACTTCTAAACAGACCCTTCTCTGATGTTTCTGTAATTATAATATTAAATTAGGTTAATACAGCTAGTTGGATGACTTTAGGTGGAATATAATCAGAACCTTCAGATCAGGGGAACAGAAACTGTTCAGTTTGTGCAGCAGTGTCTTTGTTAAGGCTAGAGTGATCTTGCTTAGCTAGAATTTAGAGTTAAGTGTGTTTTGTTGTAACAGATGCAAGATGCACAATTTTGTTGATTAGTGTGGTTGTGAGCAGATGTTTTAAAGTAGTTTTTGAATTGCTCAGCCACCTTATTGCCAGCTTCTTTGGGGGATGGTGATGTAGTGGTACACTTATCAAGGTGGAAAAGGTTTAAGCCTTTCCAAAAATTTTTTTGGATGATATGCAGCTCCCATTAGGAATTAACAGCAGTCACACAAGTGTTGTTTGATGGCACAATGGACTATATTGTGAGAATAGTGCTGCTGGCTTGCATTTTTGATATTGTGCATATAACAAATTGCAAGATTCTTTCTCTAATCTGAAATCCAGGATTGTGGAGTGTTTTTGACTCTAGGATTTCAAGACAGCACAACTATTCAGCATACCATGGATGATACTAATGAAATGTAATTGCTTCATCACTGGAGGTAATCTAAGATCTTCCATTTTATGACTTGAATAATATGTTTTACTCTGTCTTGATCAAGTTCCTACATGCATCTAGCTTTGATGAATCTGTGTACAGGAACAACTTTGGCTTTAGACCATTTTGCAAAAGTGACACACTGTCTCTTACTCATACCTCTCAATTGTCCAGATTTTTGCAGAATGTCCAGATTTTTGTCATATTTTCGGTCTGTTCTTCATAAATATGTGATTGTCTGGCAAATAATTGCCAAAACTTTGAGAATGGAAGCCAGAAAATTATGATAAGCATTTGAGTTTCAGACTTCACAACCTTCAGAAAATTCATGCTAATGGAAAACCTGTTCCATCAACTTTCTAAGTTTATAAAAGCAATATGTAAAAATTGTTCTTATTTTTGTGCCTTAGTCCCCCCATTATTTATGGCTTTGTCCAGATTTCTTGAACTAAGAGATTGAGAGGAATGCTCTTACTGAGTCGGATACAATTCTGGTGGCCTCAGTGATCAGTTTGTGAGAATAGGGATCACAGTTTTTGCCTTTTTTCCTGTCTGAGATAATGGGTAATTAGACAGCTATATGCACATCGCTGACAATGGCCATTACAAGGAATAGGCATATTGCAGTTACAGTCATAAAGTTGCAAGATTTGGGATTTAATGCATGCATGAGTGACTTCTAGTAATGTTGTGCATTCTTAGGTGGAATATATAAACCCAGTTAATGTTACAGATTTTTTTTCACTTAGTGGAAGTTTTATAGCTGTAGATAAAATCTCTCTTTGTCATGTGGGCATTACTAAAAAGCAAGAAATGGTTAAGATAGTCATTGACTTGAATTGCTACAACCCAACCTATTGTGTAATGTATTATGTCAGAAAACATTGTAGCCAGGTAAGTTTACTTTGCTGCTCTTGGTGTGTGATTTGAACCACACTTCATTGGTACATAAAAGGGATGGACTATGTAAAAACTAGCAATTGCTTGGCTTTGCTGCACATATTACATGCACTGAGGTGCATTCTTCTTTTAGGCTAAAGGTAGGTAACCATGGTGTGTAATAAGGGGAGGATCACTGTAGGTTGCAACAGCTTGTAACAGTGTTAGATGAAGAAGAATCAAAGGATATGGAGCTGGAATTTATGTGAATGTCCAGAGAGCGACTTATATGGAGGTAGTACAGGTAGGAAACCGTTAACTGAAAATCCTTTGAAATGCAATGTATTGTTACTGTCTTACCACAAGGAGGATTTAACAAGGATCAACATGTATTGGTTGTGAGATGGGTGTGCAGTAAGGCATCTTATAAGGGCATAGTAATGCTCATAGGTTCATATATAAGTACCAGGCTAGCTGCGCTAGTGGGCCATTTTAAGCCTAGCCCAGTTTTCCTTTTTGTGCTTGAATTAACCTATCCCATATGGTTAGAGATTGTCCATAGCCATCCCATGGATGATAATTATAAATTACTCCTAATGAGAATAAATGGGATCATACCTTAGAAAATTTGAGGTGACCCATGCATGGGATAAAGCATGTGCATAACATTAAAATCAGTGAGTGCCAATTGAAATAGTTCTGATTCCAATGTTACCTGTAGCATGATAACAAACATTTGTAGTAAGTTGAGGTACTATCGGTGGAGACAGCAATATGACTGAAAAAATAAGCACTAATGAAATGAAAAAGGATATGGTGAAGAAAAAGTAGGAAATATCGCTTTTCTTAGTGGACATCTTGGGCTCGTTGAAGGACAGCTAATTAGAGTAGATGATATTAAGTTTACTTCAAGGGTTACAGAAAGGTATGAGATCAAGAAGCAAATTTCCCCTAGTAGATAAAATACCACCTCAGGTCTCCCATGAAAAGAGGCCAGCAGCCTAGTGGGACTAACCTGGTCAACAAAGGATAAATAAATTAAAACATAAGTAAATAACATGCTGACACTAAAAGACTAGATGTCAGCTGTTATTAAGTCATTATTCTTCCCCCTCAGACACATCTCCAGAATTAAGTATGATCATATTACCAAAATGCTACTGGACTCACATTGACTGTTGGTAGCCCATTCAGTATTTAAGACCCTAGTTCTTTTTTATAGAGCTATATACAGCCATTGACCTCTTTACTTTAAGGAGCTATTGGTACCCTATGTGCTGATTCATCATCTCTGGGCTATTCTGTTGGGAAAGGGCTGTCAGTGGTTAGGACAGATTTATATTATAACCTCCAGTACTGTAGAACTCACTTCTTTCCTAGCTAAGACCTTATGAGACTGACTCCCCTTTTTGGGGATCCCTGAAATATTATACTTCCTTCCCCAACTTTTCCTTCTCCAAAAAAGACACCTATTCCATAAAAATACTCCCACCCATACCTCTCAATTTCTTGGATATTTCAATAATGTGCATGTGATTGGCCACAACTGTTCAGCCTAAAAAGTGTAGATGTCTAGCAAAATCATTGAAAATTACAGTCAGTAATTAATTACAAATATTGTTGTAGTTTGCCAAGATTATTGAGCTGAGACGTTGAGAGGTACACTCCTATTCCACCTCCATCCTGATCATTCCTTATTTGCTCACCTTGTGTTCTGCCCCTGCTTGTTTCTATTTTTCCACCTCTGACTTTTACTCCCATTTCCAAGCTATAATATGGTAAAAAAATAAACACACCACAAAGCTCCTAAATGGCTTATATATAATTCAAAATCATCTTTCTGTGGTCATGCATTGTATGACAGCTGTCAGAGAACAATGTCACTGGTCATATATGACCACAGAGAAATTATACTTTCCATCTTATTGCAAAAATGAAAAAACAATCCCTCTATATGCTCAAATGACATTGAATCTGGTCATGCAAATGAGCTAAGCATGGATGCACATCAGCAGGCAAATGTGCGCTACGGTTAAATGAATGCCTTTCTTATAGTTGAGTAAAACTTGGACCTGCCAAAGACTGAGGTGATATTGGTACATGCCTGCTATTCCTTCACCTTCATTTTGGTCTTCTCTCATTTTTAAAAGGACACCAGGCTGGAATTTTCAAATCAGCTATAAAATTTTAGAGTGCTTCTAGATGCAGTGCCAGTGACACAACAGGTTGCACATTCACCTTTGATCCTGGAAGACCAGAAGGGGATTCTATTCCCACTCCAGGTGACTGGATTTCTGACATTGTAGGGCAGCATTAGGGGGTACTGCACACCTGAGTGTGTCTTCCTTTGGAAGAGATGTTGAGCTGAGGTCCCATCTACTTGTGTTGGTGGTAGCTCAGGTGGATGCAAAATATTCCATGGCACATATGGAAAAGAGTAGGGGGGGTCCTTTATTTAATATAACATAAAAACATTATTTACAGATTTAAATATTTACAAAATATACATATTTACAGGCACATATAAACACATTTCTAACTTTCTATTTATCTCATAACATCTTCATTGTTATTCTTCCATAACTGACCGCCGCTCCTTCTTTCACAACTATGATCTAAGTTTTGCAATATATCTGCAAAGTCCATTCACCATTAAACAAAATTTCATTCAAATAACCTATACCACATAAAATGAATTCTTATCTACCCTTCTAACATATTCTTTCTTTTTGTTGTTATAATATCCATGCGCAATCATATTCATGTCTATATTGTTTATGTCATTAATATTCTCAAAAAAGTTTCTTCATACAACTCTTTCTAGAGTTTCACCACTCTTTTACATTTCAGAAAAACTTGCTCTGTTGTTTCTTCCTTTCCACAAAACAAACACACTCTTTCAACTTTTTTTTTTTTTTATATTGCACATTCCTCTTTACTGGTAACTTATTTATTACCACTCTTCACATGAAATCCTGGCACTGTACTATATTGGTACATGACATTCTCCTTACTTTAATGGCTTTAATCATGTCTTCTGGTAAAATTTCCCATGGATTTATATAATAATATTGTTTTATCACATTATTACACTGCATCCTTCTATCTTTCTCTATACCATCAATTTTTATTTTCCATGTAAGTGTTTTTTCTTGATAATTTTTAATTTCTATGTTTGCATATTCTTTTTCTCTTATCCCCATTCCTATCATCTCCCAGAACTTTTTTGCACTTATTTGTAAATATTCTCACTATTAATTTCTCGTTCTCTTCCTTTATCCACCTTAATATTCTATACAAGTTCAAAGAGCAGAATAAACAGCTGGATTTAGTAAAAGTAATCCCCCTTCATATTCATTCATATACAATGCATCTCTTTTCATTGGTTTTAATCTCTAACCCCATATGAAAGAAAATATCAACTGCCACTTCTGGAATCATATCAACATTTGCGTATATGCTATTTTCTCATTAATACAGAATTCATTAGAGAAACCTTTTTCCTGAATGCTAATCTATACATCCTCCAAAGTCGACATATTTATTTTATTTCTGTTATCAAACCCTCCCATTGCATCATAACTACATTTTTTTCAGATTTTATCCCTAGCAAAGATACTTTATTCACTGAAAAATACACACACTCATTTTTCACCACATCGCCCAAACACTTACTTTTATCTTTATTCAAGGCCATTCCCATTTCTTTTAATCATCCAGTCAGACAAACCATCACTTACCTCATCCATATTTTGTTGTAAACAACTATATTGTCTGTGTATGTCAAAACTACTGGAACCACCACTTCATTTTGCATCACAAATCCAGCATCTTTCATTTTATAAGTTGCTTCATTCACTATCACATTCCTAACCAATGCAAACAATAATTTTTGCCTTTTACCACACTTTGTGAATAATTCTTCACTCAGCCACCTGGTCACTAACACTCTTAATCTATTATTCGGATATGCTGACATACACACTCTCCTAATTCTATTACCTATTCAATACTTCATAACATCCCACAAGTCATCATGTCCTACAATATCAAATGCTTTCCTAATATCATCTACCATAAGTTTCACAGGTCTATATCACTTCATCGGAATATCCATTTGTTGAACACCTGTTTAGCGAAGCCACTTTTCATCGAACAGGAAAGTTTAAGTAGGGCAAACAAGCGGTTGGCCAACTGAGCGACTGCAAAAAAATAAATAAATAAAATTTATAACCTGCCAAGGTTGGGGGCTACTCCCCCCACACACACCCGTAACTAAATATACCAACTCTGAGATCACACTACAGTGGGGAAAAGGGCAAATTCCAGACTGTGGCCAACCGCTGGTTTGCCTAGTTAAAATTCGCATTCCAAACCCTATAAAATTTAGGACTGATACTGAATCAGCATGTACTTTTCTCAGTTTGTTTGTGTCTTTCGGCTTTTCCCGGTTAGGGGTCGCCACAGCAGAACTCCAGTCCGCTAATGATTGGCAGTAGATTTTTATGTGCCGAGTTGCCAGCCCTGACGCACAACCTTCAACGAAGGTACGCCCATTCACGCAGTCTCCACACAGAAGATGCTCTAGCTGAGAATTGAACAGGACAACGTCATACTGTGAGGCGACAACGCTACCGCAGCACCACCGCAGCAGCAGCATGTACTTTTCTCAGTACTTCTTCCAATTCACTAATTGCAATTTCTGGATTTTTTTAACTTTCCATTCTCTCTTATTTTCTTTCTTTTTACTTTTATACATAATTTCCACATGCAGTGCTACAATACTCATAATTTGCTCTTGTGTTCTTTTTACCTCATTATGCTAATTTCCTCCTTTACTATTTTACCCAAATATGCAGATACCTCATCCCTTCTTCCTTGTAAATAATATCTCTGTCTGAACAGTAATGCCATATTTTTTCTCAATGTCTTTTACATAATTCATTTTCCTTATCATAATACTCTATTGTATTATTCTCTAAATTCTGTAATACATTTATATACATTTTTTATTTCTTATATCATCTTGCCATTGGAAAAAAAAAACACTTTTTATACATCTTTTTAAATTCAATCGACCATTCAGACCAGTTTTTATAGAAGTCCTTCATGGTCATATGATCCTTCCATTCCTGCAATACTTCTCGCTCTCCAATTTCATCCCTTAATTTCTCAGTGATTATTTTTATTCCCTTTCCTTTTTTAATATACTCCCTTTCTTGCATCACCTCCATCCATTTTGCTGAATGATCTGAAAAGCTTGTCACAACTGTATCACAATCATGATTGTTAAGAGAACGAATCTTGTGTGAGCTGTTGAAGAAGAACAGGATTTTCAGCAAAACATATAAGGGCTGCATCATTGGTATACTGCTATAATGGACTATATTGGTACATTCTGAGGTGATGTATACATTATTGATAAATATATTAACCAGGAATGAACCTAGTATGGAACTTTGGGGAACACTGGTAAAAAGATTGAGATGCTAAATTGCAATTTAACATCTTGGGTTTTGTCAGACAAGTAACTGGGCAACCAGGAGAGACTGAAGTAGGACAGATCTAGGGAGGCTGGCTGATGGAGCAGTTTATTATGAGAGACATTCTCAAAGCTTTAGACAGAATTACCTACATTGTGGCTATGATCAATGCTATTGGAGAAGCCTGTTAGTGCAGCAGTGGTGCTGAGGTTCAGTCTAAAGCCATGATGAGTGGAGGAGAGGAGCTTATTGTAAAAGTACAAGGTATATTGTACAAGCATACAAAAGCAGCAGTAAATTTGAACATTCTAACATTTCATGTGTGACTGACAGTTGTGTGTGAGGTGGCAAGAGGAAAGTTAAAATGACACTACAGTCAGGTGAATCTGTAAATATTATTTCTTTTAGTGACTAATGGTAATTGTTTCAATGAGTCTATGTCAGGTGATCGACTTTTCAGAAACTTGAAGAAAATATCAAAAAGACAATATGATTGAGTTTCCGAAAATGTGACCATCAAAAAAAAAGAAAAAAAAAAACATAAAAATCTACCTTTTTTATGTTTTTGCATAGGAGCATGCACCCCTGCACCCTCCTCCAACTCTGAGATCACACTACAGTGAGGAAAAGGGTAAATTTCCCAATCCTTGCATGATTCCACTGTCACATAAAGGTTTAAGCCAGATGTTGATTTTTTTTGTGTGCAGCTACATGGTGAGGTTGTTATAGTAAAAATTCACTGTAAATGAACCCATATGATATCAGTTGCATCACAAAATGATGGCAAAAACACCTTTGCTTAGAAGCCAGAGCTACAAAACTTATTATCTACAGGAATAATGATATTTAACTTGGAACAGAGAAAGTGGGCTATGCTGACACGTCTGTTCCTGTAGAAGGACAAGTCAGGAGATGTTTGAAGCTGTTAAAATGATTATCAAGCCAGCATTATTGTGTTGTGCAGTTCTTACTACCACAAACTGAAGACATGTTTGCATCCCAACTGGGGAAGACACATTTTTTTTTTGCTTTTTTTTTTTGCAAAGTCTGAATTAACCCAAACATATACATATGGAAATGGAAGGATCTGTCAAACACTTCCTAACTATGAAAACGTACAAAAAGGAATAGCTGCCTTCTTTTGAGATGGTTTCTTCTTTTAGCTAGATGCCAAAACTAGGTGGATCAAGTTCTCAAAGGAAGTCCCCAGATGCAGTGCTACCTTGATGATACACCTTGTGAATGGTCATGGACAGCCTAAGGGTATAGGCTTCACATTAACAGAGATAAATGTGAGTCTTTCAAAAAGAGAGTGTCTTACTGTGGGCATATAATTGATAAGGATGAACTACTCAAGTCACATAATAAAGCTGAGGCCATATTGAAGGTAGCTAAGTATCAGAATATGTCACAATTTAGGTCTAATTTAGGAATGATACACTTTCTGACAAACGTCTTGATGGTCCAACATTTGCTGAATGCAATGCTACATGAGGGGACTAAAGTGTAATGGATGAAGGACAGCAAAAAAAGCCTTGAAAATGACTGTGCAAGTTCTAATGTCAGGGCATGGAGTTCATGTCTATTAAACTGACACATGCTGCTTTATCTAATGGAATTTATGCCATTCTACTGTACCAGTTTTGCAGATGGCAAAGACAGACCCATCACAGCTGATTCAAATTCACTGACTAAGGCAAGACTTAATTATGCTCAGAAGGACAGAGAAGTCTTTAGTCTCCTTCATGGTAAATAACTATAAATAATATTTGTATATCAAAATACTGATTCCATATCATTAGCCATTGATGTATCTTTAGAATTCAAAGGGATGTTTGCAATAAGAGCTGCAGCAGTGTTCTTTTACAACAGGTCTAGACAGACATGGTCGAGACCACATGATCAACAATTGAGTTTGTCAACCATTTTGACTGAGATTGTGGTACAGTGGGGATTGGGGAATGTGCCCTTTTTCCCATTGTAGTGCAGTCTCGGAGCTGATATATACAATTAGCAGATGATGTGGGGGTGCAGCCTCCCATGTGGGGAGTGCAGGAAGGCTTGATCCCCTGCAAAAACTTTATTTTGTTTTGTTTTGTTTTGTTTGCTGGTGTTCAGGTTATAGATGAACTAAATTGTCATGCACATGGTCTCCACCATGTCGTTTTTCAAAATTTAGTCCCTCAACCAACTGAAGTAGACCCTTTACAACATCAAATTCAAGAGGACGTAGCAATATAGAACTGTCACAGCTGCCATATGAGACACTTCAACAGCTGAACAGCATAGACTGAAGTTGTTCTATGTATCAATGTCTGAACAGTTGCTAGTAACCAATAAACTTATGCAAACAGAGACCAGAGATTACCCAGCATTGTTAAGTCTGTGACATCATCATCACCGTTACCATAAGACTGATCCAAAGAGGATGATTTCTTGTACCCTATGTGAGTCACAATGTTTTACTATTGGGTTTATTTCTGTTGAAATCCAATTTATCCAGCTCAAAGCATCTATATTGCTACTGTCAGCAGATAGGAATATCAATTCCCGCCTGCCAAACCACATTAATTTATCTATAGAAATATAATTACAGGTGCCCTGCATCCATCATATGAAGGATTCAGTCCCATACCCTTGTTCTCTAAGTATGCTAACTCCAAGGTCATACAACATGTGAGTAAAATTAGAACCATTTAAAATGTCAGCTTTTCATTTATTTCAACTTGGTGCAACTTCAGACGTAGTAAATTTAGTGATCAGGCAGAGTGCAGGCAAAGGCTGCAAACTGGTATATACAAAGGGGGTATATTCAGATAGTATTTTCTTTGATATATTGTACTGTTGATAGTTAATGTAGCTGACATTGGGCAACTTCACTGAAATAGTTTCAGTAGGTCAGGTTCAGCCAGGAAAATCTTGATGAATCAATATGTTCCCCTGTCTAAATTGTTGGGTAATTTTATTGTCTTACTAGACCTGTAATTCCTCATATAAGGTATACCAGCGTGCCAGGCACCTCACACGGGGAACACTTAGGAAATGTGAAAGTAAAAATCCTGTATCACAGTTCTATGTGGTAGCCTGGTGCTGACAAGGACACTGAAGACTTATCAAAGAACTGTACTGTCTGCTAGAGGATCAGAATGACCCATGTTAAGCTTCCTTGCAACCTTGGGGTGTGGGCATTGATTCCATGACAGTGTCGTATCTGGACAGACTGCACAGTGATACTAATGGACCTGATGTTCCAAATCACTGTGGATGTATACTGTTAATGACTAAAAATTATTTGCACGGAATCAGTTATCTTAGAGAAGACAATGTTCATAAGAAATTACCTTCCAGTACAAATGACAGCTATAATGAAGTTTTACCTCAGAGAAGTTTTTCTTTTGCAAAGTTAAACAGAATAAATACATTTTACAGCTGTCTCCATAACCCAGCTGCAAAATGATTTAGCTGAAAGATTTATTTCAGTGATGAGTCTCAAAATCAAATTCAGCAGGAATAAAATTATTATGGCGTACCAAATTGCAGTACATGCAACCACCAACACAAAGCCAGCAATATTATTCATAAAACAGAATCTGGGAACAAAGTTAGGTCTACTGAAATCAGACAGTGGAAGAACAAGTGAAAAACAAATTCTGGATACATGACTGACACACTTAAAAAAAGTTTATCTACTAGACAGAGTGTGTATTGTCACATGACTGCAGAACTGATGAGTGGTAACCAGATCAAGTTTCCTTTACATATGGACTGTTGTGACACATCTGATGTTGGAGGTAGTACTTGGGCTGGAGCTGAAATACAGGCCAAATCAAGAGTAGAAGTATGTTGAAAGGTTTCTTACCAGCTGCTAAGACATACCAGACTACAAGACAAGCAATTCTGGATGGATGGATGGATGGATGGATTGATGACCAGTCCTATGTCCCTGAAGGATACTAATGTTAGTAGCTATGCTTCTAGAAGGATGGATGACTAACTACCCAACTATAAGTGTGTATGACCATGAATGCACCCCAGCCATGATAGATGGCTCAACACATGCTATCAGGCAGACAATGGATTTCAACTATACACCACCAAACAGTGACACCTGGCTGAACCCTTCAGAAACTGATTACTAGTTCAAAACTTTAGAAGAATTCTCAAAGTAATTATTTTCTGTTTAAGATAACTGATCAGGTATGCTATTTGCAACATGGTTCATGCCAAAAGAGAGCCTCAGAGAAGCTATCTTGAGCACCTTTTGGAACCTACTGAACTCTGGGATGTGTGTTAAGACGGAGAATAGTATTTTGTACCAGTGAGTTTATGTCTTCTGAAAGTAAGAATTGTACCACTCAGATATTACTTTACAAGCACTTGCATATGTGTGCCCCATGGAAGGTTTACTTTTCTGTTAGTCTTCAAATAGGAAAAATGTGTAAATCTCTTCTTGTTCCAAAATATCATATTTACAATATATGTTATGTATGTAAAGCCACAAATGGATACAACATGTGCAAGTGACAGCTTACTGAGAAATACATATCCAAATGTGGGGTACTGCAAAGGACCATGGACCTTTTAGCTCACAGCGACCCCACCAGAGATGCGGTTTGCATAAGAGTGCAGTGGCCCAGCTTGGTCTAAGATAAGGCAGACAGATGTTATCACAACTTGAAATTAAATGAATGAGAACATAATTAGATCTTCTTTATATGTTTTATGTCAAAAAAGTTCTTATTACCTACTCATTACTTATCTGGAAAAAGTTATCAACCAGGAAGAGTGCGCTAAGCTTTGGTTTAACAATATCTGAAATCCTCCATCCATCAGGGTTATCAGAGTTCAATCACCCATCAGGATAAACAGCAAAGTCCTGAAATACAGAGATTGAATACCCCAAAAAAGCAGACTTACATATAATAAGTCCAAGACAGCCATTTCTTAGACTATTCCTTTTTCCTCAGAGATATGGAAATCTCAGAGTTAGCATCTATAGGTTTGAAGAGCGTGGGGGCTTGCTCCCCACATCATTGATGCAAGGGGTTTGCTTCGCCTACAGAAAAGAAGTTTAAAGGATAAGAATGATGTTCAAGATTCACTCTTCACTGGGATTTCTTTTTGTTGAGGGGTTGACATATTGGTACTTGGCATTTTGACTGTTGACATTTCGATGTTGTTGTTGTTGTTTGTCTTTCGGCTTTTCCTGGTTAAGGGTCGCCACAGCGGAACTCCAGTCTGCTAATGATTGGTAGTTGTTTTTTATGGTGTTGAGTTGCCAGCCCGACGCCCAACCTTCAACGAAGGCACGCCCATTCAACGCATGTCTTTCGAACGCCCACTCGACCGCGGGGAGGACATGCAGACTCCACACAGAAGGCACTCCCAACCCAAGCCGAGAATCAAACAGGAGAACCTTTTGCTGTGAGGCAACAACGCTACTGCTGCACCACCGCGGAAGTACTGCTGACATTTCAATAGGGAGCCAAAATAAGCCATAGAAAAAACAATATTTGTCCATGTTCTGTCCTCCCTACATCCAATTTCTATGGCTATAAAACATTTATGACTCCTCCTTCCCAGCTTCAGAATTATTTAGTATCAAGCATCTCATATTTCTAGTGTTGGTTCAGTTATCCCACAGTTTTACCTTACCACATAGAAGAAACAGGAGACACAGACCCAAATCCTGTAACTATGCACCGTGCTTAACCTGCTGGAGTATGACATAGGAACAGTTTTTCACTTTATTTTTTCTATCTTTAATGAGCTAATGGCTTATTCCTCTGCATGCTCATAGTGAGAAGCAGCACATACCACTCCTGGTAACCACAACCACTTAGACTCCAACAGAGTTGTGCCCATTTTCCTTACAGTTAACTGTTCCAAGTTGGACCTTATATTTTATGTTTACTTTATCATTTTAGTTTATACATTTCATGATATGTCATTAACAACAGTCTCATTTTCATGTTTCCATTTTATGGTTGGATTATATTACATAGTAGCATAATTTAAGGCTTTGCACCATATCTGCCCTCTTTTGTACTCAGTTTCCCAAACCAAACAGTTCTTGTTTACGTATCTTGTGGCACATCTTCCGTGTTATACCTGACCCACTGTGTTTTTATTTACCCACAGTCTTGCACATGCTCCATTCTCCTTATCCCAAATCTGTTTTATCCTTTAAATGCCCTCCTACCTACAGGCATAGTGCCTGCTGTATCCGTCATCTACTTAATCTATTCTCCTATCTTATCTAACTTTTTCTTTATTTCTTTTTTCTTTATTTTTAACCATCTTGTTTCTTTATTCAAAGTGCTCAGTATTTATTTTCTAAGGTACAGTGTTTTTTCAGTTATTTATTCCATTGCTACAAAAGAAAACCCTCAAAACACAAGTGCTTATTTTCTGGGGTGTTCTGGAAGCTCCGCCCAATTAATCAACTTACTTAGAATTACAGAAGAAAAAAATAGAGACTAGTAGGGGAATCAAACTTAGGACTACAGGATAAAGCCTGTTAAATCCTCATAGTCTCAGTCATCTGTACTAAACCTTCCCAAAATAACCTGACTATTAAACACCATAGGAAATCTCTGGGTTACAAAGGAAATGAAAGTCTTGATCAGACTCGGAGATTCAGCATGGAAGTAATGGAAATCAGCCCCATCTGCAGAAAACAAGAACATATTGATTTCTCTAAGGACTTTAGCTAAAAAGGTCATCAGAAGATATAAAGCTTCACACTTCCAATAAATACAAGCTTATCTTCATTGTACCCAAAAAACTTTCTTGGAAACAGTCATCCAGGTCATTCGAAGACTGGCAATTTGCAACCCCCCTTAAAGAAGACATATTGCAATGTTCCTCAGGAGCACTTATTCTCAACTTCCTATCTGTATTCTCTCAGCAGCCAAAATACCCTACAGTCAGGATCACATGACACCCCAAGTTCCCATCTTCTAGTACTCCTTTCTCAACTCTTTTCTACTTTAGAGCAATAGAAGTAATAGAACTAGGAAAAATAGAAGAAATCCCAAATTATGTACCTGCTGTTGTTATAGGATACATCCTTGTGTCATATAACTATGCAGTAACCATATTATGCTCACATTTTTTCCTTCTCTACAACCTATACCTTACTAAAACACAATGCCAAGCATATGGAAACTATCTGTCATAAAACCCTTCCAAAAAACTGACAATCAGATAAAATTAATGATTACATCCAACACTAGGAAAAGTCTTTCAAAAAACTGTTTACTCCCAAGTCACAGAATACATTCATGGACCCAACATGAATCTGGGGCTGGCAGAAGTACCATGATAGTGTTATACATGCTTATAGACAATATATTGCAAAACATGAATAAAGGCTACCTAACCAAAGCATCCAATCTGGATGATCACTAATTCTTATTTAATTCCCTGACCTTTGAAATCACCCACACTTAAACAATTCAGGTCATCTGGCACTTCAATGATAAGGAATGCTACTGGTATATGAAGAAAAACATGTAGTTTGTTCCTGCTCATAAAACATAGACAAATGAGTTGACAGATTGGATAGGAAGATCAACCACTTCCTATGTAGCCTGAGAGCAAAAAGCTATCCCTCCACCAATCGTACTATAGCTAGGGCAATAAATTAAAGGCAAACAAAGCTGGAATTCAGCCAGGGTTTTGTCATAAATGGGAGGTCAAGATATTACAACAATTCAAAGATTATAGCTGGTTTATGGCAGAAAGAACTTGCATCTAAGTACAGTGCCCTATATGAGGCTACAAGTGCAAGCCCCAGTTACAGACCTATGACAGATAGCAAGCTCTGTAGGTACCACACACAATCTGTGGGAAAACCAGACAAGATGTAGTTTCTCCTCAGGACTGCAAATATTGATCTCAACTAGAATCAAATCACCTTCCACAGATGAGCCCACGTAAGAAGTACAATGATTATCCCCTATCCTTTGCCTCTTTAGGTTTCCAAACATCCTACAACTGAGAATTTAGGACCCTGGATAGATAAAAAAGATAGAATCCCAGCAGGGATTACTATCATAAGAAAAAAACACAGTGACTAAAGGTCCCTAAGTAGACTCTAAAAACACAGATGTTGTATACAGATACAGATCATAGTCAAATGGAATCCATTGCAGAATAATGGAGCAGGGACCCCCAGCCATACCAATATCCCATTACTTGGCTGTCTCTCCACAATTACCATAAAACACTGTTCAAATGTATCAACGGGAATGTTATTTTCATTTTTTAATTTCACAATGATCACATAATTCAAAACTTTTATTTCCAACTTTACAGCAAAAACAGTGATAGCCATTTGCTAATAAAACAAATAAAAGGTAAATGGCTATAAGTAAACCAGGCAGATCCAAAAGGCAATCCAAAATGCTATTTAAAATGTTGTTTATTAGCGTTTTTGTCCAACTCACTGTGAACTTCTATGCATTTGTGTGAGAGAGACAGAGATTGTGGTGTGTGTGTGTGTGTGTGTGTGTGTGTGTGTGTGTGTGTGTGTGTGTGTGTGTGTGTGTGTGTGAGCATGCACACATGCATGTACTTATACTTTCACAAAGCATTTTATGAAGGATTCATGATAAAGGATTTTCTGAAGAGTACAAAGTCTAAATCGCACATGCTTGTCATTATTTAATGACTGCAATCCTCAACAATTTGCCAAAAATCTAAAAATTGAACAGACCAAAATACCTCTCAACTTCTTTGATCAAGAATTCTGGAGAAATCAAAAAAAGGAATTTTTTTTTTGTCTTTTTATCTATTTGTTAACCAGATAAATCACTGGACAATGTATCCCCTTTCAGGGGGTAACCTGGGAGCACTGTCTGGCTAAATAACTTGCTCAAAGTCAAACAATAGGCAAATGGAGGTGAGGAATTCAAACCCTGTACTTCTGACTACAACAAGCAGTTTATTAACATGTCAGAGCCTTAAAAGCCAGACAACTCTATTCACTGAAAACGAATAATATAAACATACACTTGCATTGTGGCAGCTGACATAGAAGTTAAAGACTATAAGCTGTTATTGGGCTACTTCCAGTGGTACAAGGTTTGATTCCCTCAGCCTTCACTTTCTTACTGTATGACCTTGAGGAAAAACACTTAACCAGACAGTGTTTGGTCAAGGTTTTTAAAGGTCTCCTGGCCTGTATGCCTAGTAACTACCTATGAACCTATCACAAATGGGTGTTGCATAGATATACATTTTCTGAAAGTAAAAACTATGGAACTCTAATGACATACATTATTCACTGTTATCCTCAGTGATCTACCAGAAAAAAGAAGTGAACAGTGGACAAAGCAGAAATATGAAATCAGAGACAAGTAAGAAGTAGACAACTATAATTCTGCTCTAATTCTATGACCCTGTCATTGTTGTGTGTGGATGTAACGAAGTAGGAAGAACTAATGATGATGAATTCCACGTAGCTGTAAACGACATTATTGAGTTGAATAAACATTTCAAATTTAAGTTGTTTTTCAGTGATTTTTCAGTTCCATGTTTTCAGGGTGAGATTAGACAACAAGCAAGGTCTTTCACAAACTGGATAAGATGTAAATCTTTATATTATTCTGTTCAAGTTATATGTTTTTGGGAATTGTTTGATGAAACAATTAAGATCTTTAATATGGACAATTTGCCCTTACTGTAAGTAATTTAGGCAATAGGATAATTTCCACTCAGTTGACTAAATTAAGAATATTTTCGAGTCAAGTCTTTGATTGTAACTGATAATAATGAGGCAAGCTTGACATGTTTTCTGTTAAATGCTAGCAGTTTAAATAAAAAAAATAGATTTATCACAATTTTAGAACTGATAGGAGGGGTGGTGAGGTGTCTTTCTATGCAACCAGTAAATCTGATTCTGTCAGAAAATGTAATGATACAGTCTCTGAACTTCTCATAGTGAGTATTGATGTCACTGTGGAACTAAAAGGGATAGGGTAATATTTTATCAATGTCCTTGCATGTCAAAAAGAGATGGATGAACAACTTCTAAATCTTGTTAGGAAGAGTTTTCTGGATAAGGTGGATTTAATTGCTGGGGACCTAAATGCTCCTAACGTAGGTTAGGTAGCTCCTGGTACATCATCAAAGGCATTAAACTTTCTGGTAACTGAAAGTTTGATAAATGGTTATACTTAAATAGTGAATGAGGCAACTAGAGGAACTAACTTATTGGATGTTTAGATCTCCAAGAGACTAAATCTGGATGGTAGTAACATAGGTGCTGAGTTGGGAAGCCCCCACCACTTTAGTGTAACATTTAAGGTTATTTTCATACTTTCTAAGTTGGTTAGGCTTTATGAAATACTGAAAAAATGTATCAGTTGGACTTTGAGTCAATTAAGGAGGCTATTTGCTCCTAGCTGTATGCTAGTTTTGAAAATAAGATACGAGTAAAAACTGGGATGGTTTTAACAATTGTGTTAATAATTTGAAAGGCAATCATGTCCCAGCTGGAGTGAAAACACCCTATAAGGGTGATAGACATCCCTGGTGGAGTTTGAAGTCATCTAAAGTAAAATGGAAAAATAAGTTCATGGAGAAGATATAACAGTTCTCCCTCCGTTTCAAATAGGAATAGTTACAATAAATTCAGAAAAATGTACCTCATGACTATTAAAATAGCATTTCTAAACATCAAATCTTTATGATTTATCAACAAAGGTTAATTTAAAAAGTTGACTTTATAGTCTAGATGATTCTTCCAGTATAGTGTTGAAAGATGGGACTCAAACAATCACTGACTCAAATGTTTTAGTTAATTTGTTTGCAGATGGTTTGTTTAGCAATTAATCCCAAGGGATATTTGGAAATGATTTACCTATGCTAGTTAGAGGCACTTGTACCATTACAAATAAGGAAATGATAAAGCAAGCCTTAACTAAAATAAATCAACATTTAGCAGGAGGACCTGATGGTCTTAATCTATATATTTTAAAAAGAATAGCTGAAAGGTTGATTCTGTATTTAGCTTATTTGTTCCAAAAATCATTCAAGGAAGCATTTGTTCCTGAACTGTGGAAGGCGCTATAATAGTTCCCATTTTGAAAAGTAAATTAGGATATATGGCAGAGAACTAACAACCAATTAGTTTAACTTGCATATTAGGTATGTGCTTTGACAGGACACTGCGGCTTTCCTGTAAACAAGTTTTAGATTTCATCTCTAATATCTATCAGCATGGATTCCCTTCAGGGAGATCACGTGACACCAATTTGATAAGTTTTTATGAGCAGATTGTTAACTCATTGGATAACTCACTAGCCACTGATGTGTTTTTGTATCTGGCTAAACTTTTGACTCCATCCTCCATGAAACAGTGATAAGGATGTAATGAGAACTGATAACTCTGGCTTTGTAGCTAAATGGGTATCTAAATGGCTGCTGGGTAGAACCTACAGAGTGAGAATTAAAACTCCTACTCCAAGTATAGACTGATGGCCAGGACGGGGCCTCAAGGTTAAGTTTTAGAGCCACTAATATTTGGTCTAGTGATGTCAGAATGTCCAAAATCTAACTCCATATGGTTAAGGAGGTTTGCTGATGATATTATGATGGGGCAAGCAGCAACTAATACTAGTGGTTGGTATCTGTTGCACTGTTACTTGGATAACCTAATTGAATGGATAGAAACCAAAGGTGTGAGATTTAATAATGGAAAATGTACCATTTTATGTTTTGGGCATAATAATAATCAATATCTTTATGCCTTGGAAAATTAGATTTGTGTTTCTTCTGAGATAATGAGAGATCTAGGTATAATGATAGATACAAATCTTAACTTTGAAGCTAAAGTGACAAACGTTATTAGGAAATGTTTCAGTCTTATGATTAATGTACTTCAATATTTCTCAAGCAGAGATAGTCAGGTGTTATTAATGATCTGTTTAACAAGTATAGGACCTGTTTATTGAGTACTAGGAGTCTTCATGCGCATTAAATGTTTTGCAGGTGAAAAAAGTTGGAACACATTCAGAAAACCTTTATCAGACAGATGGATGTATGTCATAATGTAGCCTACAAAAAAAGATTGGTATATTTGTCTTTGGCTTACCAGTTTCTAAGAGATGACATTATTATTATATATTGATGCCTCATGCACAAATTATTGGATGCCACATTAGATATTGATTTTATTGATCATGGTATTGTTACAAGGAATATAAATGTAGATGTAAGAATTCCTATTTCCAATTGGAAGTTAAAGAGGTCTTTTTTTCATAGCAGGGTAGGAGTGATGTGGAATTAATTTTATAGACATGCAAAATTGGCAAATGATTTATCAATATTTAAATGGGCATTAGATAACTGGTTTTCTAAAATTCCATATTCATCAGTGATATCTATTAGGCAAACTTTAAATGGCCTAATGTAGGCCTTAAGTGTGTTAGTTTATTCAGTGAACCATTGCACCATTAATTAATTTAAAAAGTTAACAGAACAAAGAGGTTTTGCAGCAACAAGCACTTTCTAAACATCAAAACTGTAAAACTCTAATGACTGGCATTATGGACTGACTGTAATCCTTCAGTGATTTATGAGAATATGAAGTCGCTAATGGGAGGTCTTGCAGTTGGTGCAGAGGATTAAGGCTCGGAATTTTTAATGAGCTGCTTTTTGTGGTCAAGGTGACAAGGTATGAGTCTTTCTTCCTCCATTTGCTTACTATGTGGCTCTGAACAAGTCACTTAACCAGACAGTGCTCCCTTTGGGACAAAGTGCATTTTTCTGAATAATAAGAATTATGAAACTCCATTGACTGAAATTATTGATTGACTTACCGGAATCTGGAATTATTTAGGAAATCAAAGCAGTTACAATATTTCTGATGTTTGTTTGAAGGGTGTAGCCAGGCATACTCTTTGTACTTCACTGAGTACATTTATTCTGAGCATCACAATAATGTTTTTTTTTCAGGTCATATTATGTCTATAACTGTCTGTAAATGAATGCTTCCAACAAAAGGTGCAAAACTGCTAATCTACAAACAATATTTTTAATAATTTTAGGGGGAACAGCTGAAAATGTTACTTACATACATTAGGTGATTGGGGGGAACCATTTTGAGAGATTCCTCCATTTTAAAGTAATGGGTGTCCAAGTCAGGCAGAACTAAAACTTGTGAGTATAAAAATGGAATTTTCTTCCTACATCCATCTGGTCGAGCACAGGATGTCCAGGTAAAGGTTTATCATGCGATATGAAACACACAGGCACACAGAATAATAATTTTTTATGGAACTCACAGCCATTTCCTCAGCTGTTCAAAATGCCACATGTACAAGACCCATTCATTGACTGTTCAAAACACCAGTTTTATTCTATTTAGCTCCAGGAAGTCTTCTCTCATAGGCTCTACCTTTTGGACAATGAAAAAAGACTTACTGAAGCTTTCACTCAACAAAAACAAGAATAGATGAATGGTAAGTAGGGAAATGTGGGACTTTTTTTCTTTTTCTCTTAACTTTTATACCCCCCCAGCCAGTGGTTTCCTATGTTACCTTGTGCCGGATCTGGCCCTGGTTATAATTGATAACTATCAATAGTGTAAAAAAATCAGCCTGAGCATTAACAACAGAGGGTTAATGTTTGCCATTTAGCATGCCTGTGAAAACGTTAAACTGCAATGACATGTGAACAGTTACTATAATTAATACTTGATATAAATGATACAGAGGTTCAACATAAATGTTACTGTGGACTGATTATGGACAACATTTAGTAAAAAAGCCATGTGCTAAGCAAAAAATCAAACACACCAATATGCAATATGCAGAAACAAGATTTATCTGTATGCAGCCCTGAATAAATCTACTCTTGAGAACAAAACAGAGTGAAACCTAAAAGATGTCACCACATATTCTGTAAATGCACTTCACTTCTACAGAGTTTCAAGCTCTTACTCACAAAAGATTTATCTTGCTGTAACATACACTGTAACTGCTGAGTTACACTGTATCTGGGTAAACTTTTGACTCCATCCTCCATGAAACAGTGATAAGGACTTAATGAGAACTGATAACTCTGGCTTTGTAGCTAAATGGGTATCTAAATGGCTGCTGGGTAGAACCTATAGAGTGAGAATTAAAACCTCCTACTCCAAGTATAGATTGATGACCAGGAGGGTGCCTCAAGGTTAAGTTTTAGAGCCACTAATATTTGGTCTAGTGATGTCAGAATGTCCAAAATCTAACTCCATATGGTTAAGTAGGTTTGCTGATGATATTAAGATGGGGCAGGCAGTAACTAATACTAGTGGTGTTGCACTCTTACTTGGATAACCTAAGTGAATGGATAGCAACCAAAGGTGTGAGATTTAATAATAGAAAATGTACCGTTTTATGTTTTGGGCATAATAATAATCAATATCTTTATGCCTTGGAAAATTAGATTTGTGTTTCTTCTGAGATAATGAGAGATCTAGGTATAATGGTAGATACGAATCTTAACTTTGAAGCTAAAGTGACAAACGTTATTAGGAAATGTTTCAGTCTTATGATTAATGTACTTCAATATTTCTCAAGCAGAAATAGTCAGGTGTTATTAATGATCTGTTTAACAAGTATAGGACCTGTTTATTGAGTACTAGGAGCCTTCATGTGCATTAAATGTTTTGCAGGTGAAAAAAGTTCTAACACATTCAGAAAACCTTTATCAGACAGATGGATGTATGTCATAACGTAGCCTACAAAGAAAGATTGGTATATTTGTCTTTGGCTTACCAGTTTCTAAGAGATGACATTATTATGATATATTGATGCCTCATGCACAAATTATTGGATGCCACATTAGATATTGATTTTATTGATCATGGTAAAGTTACAAGGAATAAAAATGTAGATGTAAGAATTCCTATTTCCAATTTGAAGTTAAAGAGGTCTTTTTTTTTCATAGCAGGGCAGGAGGGATGTGGAATTCATTTTTTAGACATGCAAAATTGGCAAATGATTTATCAATATTTAAATGGGCATTAGATAACTGGGTTTCTAAAATTCCATATTCATCAGTGATATCTATTAGGCAAACTTTAAATGGCCTAATGTAGGCCTTAAGTGTGTTAGTTTATTCAGTGAACCATGGAACCATTAATTAATTTAAAAAGTTAACAGAACAAAGAGGTTTTTCAGCAACAAGCACTTTCTAAACATCAAAGCTGTAAAACTCTAATGACTGGCATTATTGACTGACTGTAATCCTTCAGTGATTTATGAGAATATGAAGTCGCTAATGGGAGGTCTTGCAGTTGGTGCAGAGGATTAAGGCTCAGAATTTTTAATGAGCTGCTTTTTGTGGTCAAGGTGACAAGGTATGAGTCTTTCTTCCTCCATTTGCTTACTATGTGGCTCTGAACAAGTCACTTAACCAGACAGTGCTCCCTCTGGGACAAAGTGTATTTTTCTGAATAATAAGAATTATGAAACTCCATTGACTGAAATTATTGATTGACTTACTGGAATCTGGAATTATTTAGGAAATCAAAGCAGTTACAATATTTCTGATGTTTGTTTGCATGGGTGTAGCCAGGCATACTCTTTGTACTCCACTGAGTACATTTTTTTCTGAGCATCACAATAATGTTTTTTTTTTTCAGGTCATATTATCTCTACAACTGTCTGTAAATGAATGCTTCCAACAAAAGGTGCAAAACTGCTAATCTAGAAACAATATTTTTAATAATTTTAGGGGGAACAGCTGAAAATGTTACTTACATACATTAGGTGCTTGGGGGAACCATTTTGAGAGATGTATCCATTTTAAAGTAATGGGCGTCCAAGTCAGGCAGAACTAAGAACTTGTGAGTATAAAATGGAATTTTCTTGCTACATCCATTTGGTCGAGCACAGGATGTCCAGGTAAAGTTTATCATGAGATATGAAACACACAGGCACACAGAATAATAATTTCTTATGGAACTCACAGCCATTTCCTCAGCTGTTCAAAATGCCACATGTACAAGACCCATTCATTGACTGTTCAAAACACCAGTTTTATTCTATTTATCTCCAGGAAGTCTTCTCTCATAGTCACTACCTTTTGGACAATGAAAAAAGACTTACTGAAGCTTTCACTCAACAAAAACAAAAACAGCTGAATGGTAAGTAGGGAAATGTGTGACTTTTTTTTCTTTTTCTCTTAACTTTTATACCCCCCCAGCCAGTGGTTTCCTAAGTTGCCTTGTGCCGGATCTGGCCCTGGTTATAAATGATAACTATCAATAGTGTAAAAAATCAGCCTGAGCATTAACAACAGAGGGTTAATGTTTGCCATTTAGCACGCCTGTGATAAAGTTAAACTGCAATGTCATGTGAACAGTTACTATAATTAATACTTGATATAAATGATACGGAGGTTCAACATAAATGTTATTGTGGACTGATTAAGGACAACATTTAGTAAAAAAGCCATGTGCTAAGCAAAAAAATCAAACATACCAATATGCAATATGCAGAAACAAGATTTATCTGTATGCAGCCCTGAATAAATCTACTCTTGAGAACAAAACAGAGTGAAACCTAAAAGATGTCACCACATCTTCTGTAAATGCACTTCACTTCTACAGAGTTTCAAGCTCCTACTCACAAAAGATTTATCTTGCTGTAATATACACTGTAACTGCTGCATTGCACTTAAAATAAATGCAGTTATTTTACTTATTCTTGACTCCTACCATCTGATTTCTAATGTTAGAACTCAGTTTTAGTTTCTCCATTTAGAAATGTAATTAACTGGTAATGAACATGAGAGACTCACATGTGTACTGCTACCAGGAATCATTAAGATGAAAATGTGTGGGAAATTAAGTTTAGCTTTCCATCATTAGCTATGCTTGGTGCACTAATATTTAAAACTGACGTAAGAAGACAGCAAAAAGAAAATTTAGGGTGGGCAAGAAAGGAGGAAATTACTATTTTAAAGCACTTGTGAATAACAGATAATTAATAACTGGGCATTAAGTTTTAAACTGCAAATATAGCTACATTTGCTGGGTGGCTAGGATTGGGTTATTCAACTGCCTAACAGCTCCGTAAACGTCTGCACTGACTATTTTGATTTTTTTGTCATTGAAAATGAAAGTAAAAATAATTTTTAAGTGTCAGTTTGTTTATATGTGATGAAAGCTAAAATGTTTTGTTTCTTGTGTAGTGTGGTGCAATCTCATAATCGACACAAACCCTTAAGTGACAAGGGCAACCTTTTATTCTTTGCAACTAGGTCCAGAACAACATGAATTCTTTCAGAGAAGGTATTTGCTAACATGTCAACTAACTTTTTTTTAAATCTGTGGGCCTATCTCTGTCACTCTTGACCTAGAACTTTCAGCGCTGGTGGTATATTTTGGCTTATCTGAAGCATTTAACTCCCTAGCGCATATAGGTACGGTTAGCAATTTAATAACACAGATTATAAATCCATATATTGTGATAGATTAGTGAATGACTGAGAAGCAGAACAGTTACATTGCTGTGTCATATTTTAACCAGATAGGAATGGACAGAGGAGTTTCTCAGGGCTGTGTCCGGCCTCATATTTGTCAACTTTGTATCCTACTCAGTAAACAATTTTGAAATGCCAGGACCCACTAAAGCAAGTCCCAAAACGCAGACATCGAATTGCTGAAAAAATAGACTAACATATACTAAGCCTAAAGTGTCTGTTTCTCAGAATAGTCTCTTTTCTCCAAGGTATGGCAATTTCAGTATATTTAAGTTTGGGTTTCATTTTTCAATTGCATGTTTCGTCCTTTTATTTCCTGTGTCGGCACTCTGCATTTCAAGTGCCAAAATTTAAAGAAGGAACCATTCTCCTCGCTTTTCCTCATGCAGGGCCATTGAGTGTTCAGATAGATGGTTATATAAAAGCTGGAGCTGTTGCGCCATTGGCAAATTATGTTTTTAATATTAATAGTTACTTAGAAAACTCTAGACACGTTTTGTCAGTAACTGTCTTGGTGTTAAGGTGAAGCCTAATAATGCTGTACTGGATAAGACCACATTCACGAAGGATCTTGGGTTTCTAAGCTTGATTTTAAAGAAAATTCAATTACAGTATGAAACAGATACTGTTTAAAACAGTTTTAATCATTAACCAGCAGTGATAGGACTGTTTTAAGTCAGTGATATGTTGTACCTTAAAATATAATTCAACAGAAGGAGTGATCATCAATTACAACATATACAGAGAAAGTTTACAAAACAAGTTCTGAGCTGTAAAAATGATAGTATCTAAGGTTTTATTATCTGAAGCTATAGACTTAAGTCATCGTCACATTCATGGAAGGCTGTGTTTGGTATTCAAGCTCTTTATAGTAAATTCTTAAAGAGTATCACTAGGTCTGGAACCGAATATAAAACAAAGGACATTAAGACAAAGCAAGTTAAGCTGTTCATGAACATAGCAGAAAGTTGTAGCAGATATGTTTATCACAATCAGTTCAGTATGCAATAGGCTTCTATATATATTAAGAAATCTTCCTCCTTAAGCATTTAAAACAGAATTAAATACCTAGGTTGGTATTGGGCTAATATGATATCTTTTTGGCCTGAATGCAGGTTCCCTCCCCACATATAAACATTTATTAAGAAAGTTCTGGAAACAAATTTCCCACCAAGTCAGTCACAGCACCTGTAATATCCAGGTTTTGCAAAAGGAAGCTCAAAGAACAGTAAAGATTTCCCAGTTTTTAGCTGTGCTTCAAAAGCTTACTAGAAACTGAAAACTTATGGACATGCTATGTGGCAGCATGCATAGGTTTATAGGTTCATATGTGTGTACTAGGCTAATGGCCCTGGAGCCTTTACAAGACAGGCTAGACTCTGGTCAGTAAACAGAAGCATTGATTGGTAGAGGCTAAGCCTGGTAGGAGGCCATGAGGCTGCAGTTTCCATGGAATCAGCAGCAAAGGAAGCACAACTAACTGCAAGAACCGGAGAACATTAAGTATTATTTTTAAATCCTACCAGTAAACCTGCCAGTAACCAAGAGTGCTTATGCTGCAGAAGGTCTACACACTATGCATCTAAATCTTGAAGAGTTAGTGTGTTGATGATATGACTTAAAAGGACATACTCAACTTACTGCAAAAGTAGGAGAGAAAGAATTTTCTGAACTGGCAGTCAGTCAGTCAGTAAGTAAGTAAATAAATAAATAAGATGTTGGAGCTAACAGAAAGAAGAATGTGGATGCTGATTAGCATGCCCAGAATGATCAGAGTAGCATCCAGTAGGAAAAAGATACCAAAATGTATCCTTTTTTCCATGGATGATCATTCCTGTGATTACTGAGTAACCCTGCTACTAGATGGCAGACGTATACATGCAGCTGAACAGAACAGCAGGGAGTTTGTGGGTATCAGACATTGTGTACAATAAATACCACCACTTACATCATAAGGGTCATTACATATATTAGAGATGCTATACCTATTACAGACATCAAGAAGTTAAGGTGACTCTTGATAGACCAGTTTTTTACTTTGTACTGTTTATGCTGAAACCCAACCACACCTCTCAACTGTCACTAATTGTGCAGAAAGTTTCTGATTTTGCTTCATATTTTTGTCTTGCCCTACCCCAATAACATTTGTGATTTTCTGGAAAATGTCTGAGGTTTATATTCAGTCAATATTGCCAGACATTGACAGACACTATAGTTTTATAATTCTTATTGTTTAAAATATGCAAGTTATTTATTTATTTTTACATTTATTTTACATTTGTTAACCGGGTTACTGAGCTAGTAGCTCATTTTCAGCGGAGACCCGGGGAGAAAAGCTCCTCGGTGAGTTACAATTTAAACAGCACACACAGTAACAGAAATACATTCCAGATTACAATTAATTTAAGCATTGGATAAAAAAATCTGATGTAGATTTAAAAGTTTCATTGTATTAGTATTTAGTTTACAATGGTAGTGAAGTGATAATGAGGACAGTAAGGCAAAGTCTGTTGTTCTCTAAAATTTTTAAGTGAATTAGAGTAATATTTTAAAAAAAAGTTCTTGATTTTAGGCCTTTGTTGCCCCCCTCGCTATTGTTTTTGGCTCTGCACAGAGTTCTTAAACAAAGAAATTGAGAAGTAGGAACATGATTACCAGGTGGATTTGGGTGGTCATGACCTCAGAACATGTGTCTAAGTTGGAATGAAGTACATTAAGTCCCCAAATGAAAAAAAACAGAATGACTACTGTTTTTAAACAGAATTTTGCTCTTTTTTGAATGTGAATTGTGAGGCATGAATTAAGCCTGAAAGTCATCAATTCCTGAGAATGACTTGGAAAATCTGGTCAAGAATGCAATGATATGGCTTGTAATCTTTGGAAAATGAACAGTGACAATCATTTGATTAGTAAAGAAAGATGGCTGTATTCAAATCTTAGTGGATTTTAAAGTTACTTTAGACAAGTGTTAAGTGTGTATCATTACCATCTTTTTCTTATGGAAGATGTGTTTGCTAACCTGATTGGTTTACAAAAGTCCATTAAGACTAATCACATCAGGAATACATGCAAGCACATATTAAACAGTAAATCCAAGATCTACTGCTATGCATAAGGGGCTTTATGACTTCTCTTGTTTGACATTGCTAAATAGCATCTGTTTTACCTGTGTTCCTTATAGAGAGATGATATGGACCAGATCTTAAATGCAGTGCTAGGAGTCCAATGCTACCTGAATGGCATCCTAGTCAACTTCAAGAATGAGACAGATCAGGTAAAAACTCAAATGTTCTTCACAGATGGAAAGAATATGGCTTACAATCTTACAGAGACAGAAATGAATATTCATCCCTCTGTCACATATTTTGGGCTTGTGTTCATGCAGAAAACTTTCAAAAGTTTCCTTTAAA